>NC_064622.1:379713233-379973233 GCF_023898315.1 Schistocerca nitens
TTCCAAACATATTTGTTTCAAACTTTCAGTAAATGTTACACAGTATCTTCTGCATAATTTAACACAGCCTTTTTCCAAAAAACTGTATATTTTTGAATATATAAATAAAAATAGCAAAAAAATGTTGTGAATTTTCATTACAATTGAAAAAAATCATCTTTAATAACTGAACTAAAATTTTGTAAAATCCCTGTGTTAAGTTGTAGCCCATATTCCAATAAATAATCTGTAAAATGTTCAACTTCCTACCTCAAATACTTTGTGAGGAAAGATGTAATTTATAAGCGTTATTTTAACATTGCAAGTATAGGGCGTTCCGGAGCCCCTTAACTATGCTGCAGCAGCAATCATCTACGTGATTGGTCGGATTCCTCTAGAAGGCATTGCAACGTCACCTCTTTCCTGTACCCAACTATAAACATGACACAAGCTGCTCACAGAGACAATATGTGGTGCGCATGTTTCGTCCAGGTCATCTAACGTGCACTCGAAATAAAGGTCATGCAAAAATGAAATGAAATGATCGCGTGGCATTGTTGGCCTAGAGACCAGGTCTGGGGAAGTTCTGCCGCCAGGTGACACGCATTGGGCGATTTGGGCCTCGTTGATGATGAGTTTATGATTAGGAGAACATAACACCCAGTCCACAGGCGGAGTAAATATTCAACCCGGCCGGGAAGCGAACCCGGGCCCGCTACGTAGTATGCAAGCACGTTACCTCTGAGCTAAGCAGGCGGAAAACAAACTCTTCGGTACATGTTTGTGTGAGTAATAGTGTGCTCCCTAATGATGTAGAAAAAGTTATTTGGGTTGGTTAAAAATACTCCTGACATTGTACAAACTCTAACACAAAGGCACTACTGAAACAAAATGAAACATTTAGCACAAGGTATATTTAGATCGCACTACTCATATTCGAGAATGCACAGCCAAATAATGGATTATTTTCCTCACGACTGATAAGAACATGGTGTTCCGAATCAACGGACAACGAGCCACACACACTGTTGGCATGTTGTATAAGATTACTTATAGAAAAATTTTCGTTATTCGCGTCATAAGGGTTGCGTTAATACGTTGCATCCCTTAAGAATTCTACCTATTTTCTGTTTATAACTATTCTTATTTAACGAATTATTTTGAAACTGAGGGTTCCGCAAAAAGTCAAATAACTTATTCTTGCTTGGGGGTCGAAATACATGAGAAACACTAATCTTCATTCTTGCAAAATTTTCATTGCCCATTAGTGTTATCAAGGGAAGTGTTCTTCAGTACTCGTGTATCGCTTTTCCAAAGGAGTCACTAGACCAATGACGCCTCTGCAACTCACAGGAGAAAGACACGGTCCCGAGAACATAGTCGCAGATCCGGGAAGTTATCAATCACCAGCAAGCCGTGTAGACCACAATTATTGTTTTGCCACATACCCCTAGCTCTCTCCTGGTGCCCACCAATGTTATTTAAGGTCAATAAAATCTAACAAATGTGACGTCGATGGTCTAGTTGCACCGCTAGAAATGCATCATTTTGAAGTTAATTATTAAGGAAATACAGCTTTGCTTTATTACTAAACATATTTTGTTGTGTTACGACGGTTTCGCTCGTCGAAGATCTTCAAGTTGCCGAGATATGCTAGTCATTACATAAATTGTCTGGCACAACAAGGCAACCTGAAGATGTTCAACGAACGAATGCGGTCGTAACACAATAAAAGTGAAATAATAGAGCTGAGGTCATTTTTATAAACCGTTAACATTGCAGCTGTGGTGTTCAGTATGATCAAGAGTACACTGAAGCACTCGCCACCTAATTAATGTTTGCCCTGAAGAAGGCCACTACAATACAACCGAAACGTCACCCGATTTTAGTATTTTATAAGATTATGTGACAATACACTGACATGTAGTTTGCAGACATGTACTGATTCGACGAAAGTTAGTGGGTAGCGATAAGTGCATACACACATGGCGAAATTATCGTGTACACAAGATATAAAAGGGCATCGCTGTGGCGGAGCTGTCATTCGTACTCAGGTGATTCACGTGAAAAAGTGACAGACGTGATTACGGCTCACGACGGGAATTAACAGAGTTTAAACACTCAATGGTAGTTGGAGCTAAGTGCATGGGGCGTTCGTTTCGTTTCGGAAATATTAAGGGATTTCAGTACGCCTCGATCCATAGTGTCAAGACTGTGCTGAGAACACCAAATTTCAGGCCTTTCCTCTCACCACAGACAACGCAGCGGCAGATGGCTTTCACTTACCGACCGAGAGCAGCGGCGTAGGCGTGTTGTTGCCAGTGCTAGCAGACAAGCAACACTGCTTAAAATAACAGCTGAAATCAATGTGGGACGTACGATGAACGTATCTGTTAGGACAATGTGGCAGACTCTGGCATTGAAAGGCTATGACAGCAGATGACTCTGGCGAGTACTTTTGCTAACAGCACGACATCGCCCGCAGCGCCTCTCCTGCTCTCGTAACCATATCTGTTGGATCCTAGACGACTGGAAAGCCATTGTCGCGTCAGATGAGTCCCGATTTGAGTTGATAAGAACTGATAGTAGACTTCGAGCGTGGTGCAGACCGCACGAAGCCGTGGACCCAAGTTGTCAACAAGATACTGTGCAAGCTGCTGGTGGCTCCATAATGGAGTGCGCTGTGTTTATGTGGAAATGACTGGGTCCTCGGGTCCAACTGAAAATGGTTACGATATGCTACTTCATCTCCAGCCATTCTTTGACTTCATCTTCCCAAACAACGGTGTCATGCCACCGGGCCGCGATTCCTTTTGCTATTTATTTGAAGAATATGCTAGAAAATTCGATCGAGTGATTAGCCACCTAGATCGCCCGACATGACTCACGTAGAATAATTATCGGTCATATCCGAGAAGTCAATTCGCTCACAAAGTCCTGCGCTGGCAACACTTTCGCAATTATGGACGGCTGTAGAGGCAGCATTGATCAATATTTCTGCAAGGGACTTCCAACGACTTCTTGAGTCCATGGCACGTCGATCTGCTGCGCTTCGTGCCAAAAGATGGTCTGGCACGATATTAGTAGGCATCCCATAACTTTTGCCGCCTCGGCGTGTTTTTACAACTATCTATCTGCACGTTTATCTTAAAATGTAGTCTCAAATCTGCCTTGTCTTGATCATACGGTTCAGTTTCTCTGTAACTGACGTATTATTGTATCTTTCTCGCCGGCCGGTGTGGCCGAGCGGTTCTAGGCGCTACAGTCTGGAACCGATTGACCGCTACGGTCGCAGGTTCGAATCCTGCCTCGGGCATGGATGTATGTGATGTCCTTAGGTTAGTTAGGTTTAATTAGTTCTAAGTTCTAAGCGACTGATGACCTCAGAAAAGTCGCATAGCGCTCAGAGCCATTTGAAACATTTTTCTCTTTCTGATTTGCTGCGACTTTGTGCAGTCTCGGATTGCTAGTCTAAAGGGGCACCGTTAGGAGTTCTTGCCGCTAATTGTTGCCAATAGGTCCGATATCGTGGCCTCCTGGACTGAAGCCCTGGAGTATGACCTGCAGGCAGTTCCGCTCTGTCACAGTTCCCGCCCTGCCCAGCTCGTGGAAAACTCAGCATACAGAGCTAGTGCCTCCATGTGTCCTCATCTCTGCATAGCAGAATTGTAGCGTAGATCCTTGTGAGTCCGCTTACTATAGTGCTAGCTGAATAGCTATTGTAACCTTCATACATTTGAATCCGCTTTCTATAGTTAGTCCTCTGTCTTCGTGATCAAATTTTAGGCCCTTTTCCCCCTTCCCCACTCCAGCACGAAAACACCTCCTTCCATTACCAAACTGAATGTTTCCCGACACCAAAGGACGTGTCCTATCACCCACTAACTTCTTTTTCAATATTGATTGATGAGGATCCTCATGTTGTAATTTTTATGCTACTAAACGATATTCATTTCTTAAATACGATTGTATGCATGAAGTGAAGTGAAGGGAATTACAATTCTTCATAGGCTCTGTTGCTGCGACAATATTACACACATTTCTTAGGAGGTCTTTAGAAAACTTCTTGCAGTGGGAATAAGGGCCGGCCGCTGTGACCGAGAGGTTGTAGGTGCTTCAGTCCGGAAACGCGCTGCTGCTGCGGTAGAAGGTTCAAATCCTGCCTTGGACATGGATATGTGTGCCGGCTGGGGTGGCCGAGCGGTTCTAGGCGCTTCAGTCTGGAACCGCGCGATCGCTACTGACGCAGGTTCGAATCTTGCCTCGGTCATGGATGTGTGTGTTGTCATTAGGTTAGTTAGGTTTAAGTAGTTCTAAGTTCTAGGGGACTGATGACCACAGCTGTTAAGTCCCATAGTACTCAGATCCATTTGAACCATTTGGATATGTGTGATGTCCTTAGGCTAGTTGGGTTTAAGTAGTTCTAAGTCTAGGGGATTGATGACCTCAGATGTTAAGTTCCATTGTGCACAGAGCCATTTGAACCATTTTGGAATAAGGAAGTCCCCCATCAATGACGTAAGACGTGCATGGACATCCGAGCCTCCAAGTTCTCATCAACTTTATAACTGCTTTTCCCAATACTGTTACAGATTACGAACTTGACACTGGGAGACCAGTAGAGTTGTGACTGTGTAATACTAATTAAGTGAATTATGACTCAATGAAAAGGATAAATAACAACTCAGTACATATCCAAACGGTACGAATATTATTATTCTACCACTTGTTTATGAACACGCAAGTTCTTTATGAAAATGCTTAAAATTAGAACTAGCCAGTCGCTGCACAAGAAACCAGATAAACTGTGTTTAATATTTTAGTGTCATCATTGTTTCCCTGTGGTTCACTTATATGTTAAGTATTAATAAAAGAATTAATAATGAATAAAAATAAAGCTGAGAAACGTTGGAGGAGATGCGTTCAAATGTTCATGGTTTTCCATGATTACCTAGTGATTAAGGAATAATGTCGGGGTGATACAATGAGGCCACGACAGATTTCTTCTACTTCTGTTTCGAAACTCAGATGCTCGTCAACGATAATAACCTTTTAATTGAATAGACGCTAGACCATCATCTTCTTTCCTCCACTGTGCCAAAAAAGCATCATTGCAAGCCTTCCAAATCTCTAGTGGCAGCCTTGCGAATTGATGGATGATATGAAATACATACAAGAACTAAAAAGAAATATTCAGAATGGAACACGAAGAAAGTACCCATCGGATTAAAAAGGATGGAAGACAAGGATGTATGTCTCCGTGGTTGTTTAATCTGTATATCAAATAAGCAGTGTGGGAGGAAACAAAAAGATATAGGTATACTTGAAAAAAGAGACAACATTGGTCGTATACTTTTTACTATTGCAAAATCGATTTTCTGTCACTGAGTGACCATCTTCAGTGCTATATTGTATAACTTAAATTGGGATGCACTGTTGGTACTAAGCTTACGGCAATCACATATATACAATATAGCACTGAAGATGGTCACTCAGTGACAGAAAATCGATTTTGCAATAGTAAAAAATATACGATCAATGCTGTATCTTTTTTCAAGTATACCTGTTATCTGGTCGTAGTGCACAAGACAACATGGAGTCGCCAAAAAGATATAGGACACATATTTCCACCATTGTCTTTATTCAAGCTCATGTTCGGAATGATTATCAATATTGCAGACCTCTACCAGAGGAAAAATGCTTCTGTTGCAGCACAGAAGAGACGAATATGTAATTAGACGAATATGTAATGTGCAATTAAAAGCAGCTGCCTCGTTCCACGTCTTGAAAATTCTGACATGCTAATTTATATTTTCTTTCTCTTTAACATGCAACTCACTTCCACAAGCACCCTAACTGTAACTATCTCACACCCACTAGTCCGTCGCTGTAATTCGTTCATACCCGTCCACTCTCTCTTGCCCCTTGTCACTCACTAATTCAGCCCAACCCATTTCCATTATGTATTCGTGTCTCTCTGTAACTGTCTCCTGTGTCACACCTACAGTTATCTTTGATCTGTCTTACTACTAAAGTCACCTCTCACTGTCACTGTCTTCTTCTTGCCCTCACCTGCTGCTGCTACCTCACTGATTTCTTCCCACTTCTGCTACCTCTTTTCGCTTTTCTCTCTCTCTTCCCAGTTGCCTGTCTCTCATAATTGCTAGCTTTCACCCACTTCCAGCTTCTACCTCTCCTACTGGCACTGCCTCCTTCACTCATATCCTAGCACTGTTCTCTCACTGTCGTCTGTGTTCCAGTGCCACTGTGTCGGGCACACAGTTTTAATCTGCCAGGAAGTTTCATATCAGCGCACACTCCGCTGCAGAGTGAAAATCTCATTCTGGAAACATCCCCCAGGCTGTGGCTAAGCCATGTCTCCGCAGTATCCTTTCTTTCAGGAGTGCTAGTTCTGCAAGGTTCGCAGGAGAGCTTCTGTAAAGTTTGGAAGGCAGGAGACGAGATACTGCCAGAAGTAAAGCTGTGAGGGCCGGACGTGAGTCGTGCTTCGGTAGCTCATATGGTAGAGCACTTGCCCGCGAAAGGCAGAGGTTCCGAGTTCGAGTCTCGGTCGGGCACATAGTTTTAGTTTGCCAGGAAGTTTCATATCAGCGCACACTCCGCTGCAGAGTGAAAATCTCATTCTGAATCCATCGATTAATAGATCTTCTTAAAAGACGTCCAGTTCTTCCGCCGCGGGATTCGTATACTATTCGGAAGACGGGAGAAAGTAGTGGCCGGTGATGCCCAATACTTTAAGTCGTATACTTTTGTAAGTTTTTCGAAGTAAAGCACCAAACTTCGAGAGAAAGGAGAAGCGAAGGCGTTGACCTAATATCTGAAAACGCTGCCTCAGGGCTACGTATTGTCACTTTTTCTTTTTAATAGTTTTAAAATATAACTTTATTCCTGTGTCATATTTTAACGCTGCAATAACCTCTACACCTTATGAGCAGTCTAGAGATTTTATCTATTATATTTTTCTTTTGATTGCATTTTGCACAATTGCGAAATTAACGATTATGAATAAGGTTACAGAAGCGACATCTAACGAGCCTATAACCCATACATATTTTGCGGCTACTGTACGCCAGTTTATTTTGAACAGTAGCGCTGCACAGAGAATGGCTGCAGGTTCTCTGACCTATATTACACCATATGTTAAATATATGCGACGACGCTAAGCTCACTTTGCCTCTATTTCTTGACGATGCTACTGTGCCTTCATTATATTAGGATAGGTATGACTCGTCCTATTTTAAGCGCATGTTTCCACATCTATGAAACTTACACTTTTCACTTTGGCATATTTTTTCAAGATGTAAACTGTCGATTAGTTGTATTTGTTTTCCCATCGTTTTCTGCAGGTCTGAGGATGGTCATCGCTGAAAGAAGACGGTAGTTTTGCTATCAGTGACGTAAATAAAAGAAATTTGTTCTAAATTTCATTATTTGCTATCCTGCTTGGTAATAAGTAGTGTGCACAATCTCTCTTCAGAAGTAGGTAAATCCTCTTCCATCGCAAAGCGGGAATAATGATACTGGATACAGGTCACCACTCATGCTGAGTGCTGCTGACACAAATCTGACAGGTATGGGGCTCTTCTTGACTAAGAAGACTACTTTCTCGAAAGAGGATCGCTGTAGCTGGTGACATGACAGTGCGTTTGGGGCAAAATAAACGGCGGCTCTTGCAGTCTATCAGGACTGACATATAACTCGTCTGAGTACAACTAAGCACGCCGTTCTCTGTTTGCATTCCGTCTGAACTGGACGCGTGTAAATCACCTGCATTCTCGGCCGTCCATCAACCGGGATTAAGCTGGCAGCGGACCACGCGGAAACAGAAGGGAACCGCGTGACGTTGGCGCGTTATTTCTATATGGCAACTGTGACACCTCTCCATTTTCACCGGTTTTAAGTCCTGGCGGCAAGAAGTTCATCCCCAAAATCTGTTTGTTTCTCTCGGACACCAATGTTACGACTGTTTTGATTCCGCCTTAGTCTCTCTCCTATCTTTTGCTGATTTTGTGATTCCTTCATATTTTATACAGCCAGTATCTTGGACATTTGCCTACATATATCTTTACTGTACTGCTCAGTCCCGCACCGAATTAAATATTGTTTGTTACCTTTACTAATGGGCCACTATCTTATCCTATTTTTAGTACGTTCAGTTACTTGAACTATTCTTTTGTAATACCACAGTAAAAACCTATCGATATTATACGTATCGGTTTTCCCGTCACATATTATGTAAAGGGTGTCTACATGAAATCTTCCTGGCTTCCAAATGCAATTAAATACAAACTGTGAGACACAGACATTGCGATTTGCATCAACCAATCACTCAAAAAGTTTTACACAAAAAGTTTTTGAAAGTTTACATGCGCTTCTTTCGTAACCCTTAAAATATTTAGACGATATTCTATCTCAACACATGAGCATACCAGCATGTGTGTCGTGATGCAGGTTGTGGTGTCCACAGTTCTTCTGAGGAGATCGTTAAGGACATGTAGAGGCGAGGCATCAACACTGGCTTCCACATAACTCAACAGAAAGAAATCAAGAGTAATAATACTCGGAGATTGCACTGGGTACTTGGTTGGTCCATCCATCGTAACAATCGCCGTCTAAGTGTTCGATCCATCCTGCTAGAAGATTACATTTGAGTGAAGGAGGAAGAAGTCAAGGGGCAGCAAACTGCTCATACATTTCCCGATGTATGGTTGCTGTTCCTTCTTAGAAGAAGAATGGTCCATCTAAGCTGTCATCTGTCATCAGTGCATACTATACATTCACATTTCCACTATCTCTGATATTTCCCCGAAAACTATGGGTGTTTTCCGAACCCCAGATTCTAACGTTGTGTCGATGAACTTTCCCACTTGCTTGGAAGTTTGCTTCGTCTGAGAAAACGACATTTCCTAGCTAGTTGGGGTTTTTCTCGATGCGGTCCAACAGCCCATTCGGAAATTTGCGGTGAAAAAAAATGGTTCAAATGGCTCTGAGCACTATGGGACTCAACTGCTGAGGTCATTAGTCCCCTAGAACTTAGAACTAGTTAAACCTAACTAACCTAAGGACATCACAAACATCCATGCCCGAGGCAGGATTCGAACCTGCGACCGTAGCGGTCTTGCGGTTCCAGACTGCAGCGCCTTTAACCGCACGGCCACTTCGGCCGGCAAATTTGCGGTGAAGCTGTAAGTTGTTTCGCTTCACTGGTTGCACAATTTCAATTTCACAAGCTTGGAAGCGAAGTCCTGCATTGGAAGTTCTGCCTCATATCCTGTACCATTTTATCAGTTGTGCCTTTTTTGCCTGAAACTGACTGTCTGTTTACACTCTCAGTGGCCACTTGAAATTCTTGTTGGTCATTTCTTTGGACAGCAATGGTTGATTGCGATTCCCCATGCCACACATTGTGCTTTTTCTTGTGGTCTACTCATTACTGGTGATTATTTGGAACCCTTTAGAAAAATAAACAGAATCGTTGGGAAAAAGACTAGAACAAAAAGTTTGAGTTGTTTTCATGACGTTGCAGGCCGCAGTGAGAGCTTTTTTTAATGCATTAGAAAATCAGAGAGGTTTTATGTGGACACCCTGTACTTCTTTGTAACTAGGCACCTGGCGTATGGTTTCAGCCATTAAAATCCGAGGGTTTGGTCGCGTAGCTACTTTTAAAGTTTTGCTATCGATTATTCACGACTACTGAGAGGCCGCAAAAGGCATTTAAGTCTGAGGCGACAGCATAGACTGTCTTGTATTTTTGTTGATACTACTGAGGTTTTTTGTAGCTTTGGGTTTTGTATGTTGGTACCTGAAACACGCTGTTTAGTAAATATTCACTGTCCGAGTTACAGATGAGAATCTTCTTCTAGAGGTACTACAGTGGCAAGCTCTTATTCTGTTGTTCATTGTACAATGTCTCCTCTCTGACGTCGTTAGCGGTTAGCATCAGGCCTCGTAGCAATCAAGAACATTCACATTCTTCGTAACATAACCAGTGTTACTTCAGTGTTAATTATGATAGTAATAAATTTTAGTATACAACCAATCAGTTGGCAGCTAATGTTACATCATCTTCGTGAGAGTGTTTCCCAACATTGCCTGGCACAGAAGGAAAAGACGAATTTACCTAGTCCTCGGTACTATTTGGCCTGGTTGGGCTTTACGCACCTCTGAGTCATTTATAGAATTTTGTGTGGAAGGTTTGTGCCGTTGTTTTTCGTGTAATTTGATTAGGAGTGGGCGGTGACAGTGCAAAAAGCAGCGCAGCCGTTGGCTCTACACAGAACTGTGTTCTTGGAAGAACGTAGCATTATTACGAGGGCAGTTCAATAAGTAATGCAACACATTTTTTTCTGAAACAGGGGTTGTTTTATTCAGCATTGAAATACACCAGGTTATTCCCCAATCTTTTAGCTACACAACACTATTTTTCAACGTAATCTCCATTCAATGCTGCGGCCTTACGCCACCTTGAAATGAGGGCCTGTATGCCTGCACGGTACCATTCCACTGGTCGATGTCGGAGCCAACGTCGTACTGCATCAATAACTTCTTCATCATCTGCGTAGTGCGTCCCACGGATTGCGTCCTTCATTGGGCCAAACATATGGAAATCCGACGGTGCGAGATCGGGGCTGTAGGGTGCATGAGGAAGAACAGTCCACTGAAGTTTTGTGAGCTCCTCTCGGGTGCGAAGACTTGTGTGGGTCTTGCGTTGTCATGAAGAAGGAGAAGTTCGTTCAGATTATTGTGCCTACGAACACGCTGAAGTCGTTTCTTCAATTTCTGATGAGTAGCACAATACTCTTCAGAGTTGATCGTTTGACCATGGGGAAGGACATCGAACAGAATAACCCCTTCAGTGTCCCAGAAGACTGTAACCATGACTTTACCGGCTGAGGGTATGGCTTTAAACTTTTTCTTGGTAGGGGAGTGGGTTTGGCGCCACTCCATTGATTGCCGTTTTGTTTCAGGTTCGAAGTGATGAACCCATGTTTCATCGCCTGTAACAATCTTTGACAAGAAATTTTCACCCTCAGCCACATGACGAGCAAGCAATTCCGCACAGATGGTTCTCCTCTGCTCTTTATGGTGTTCGGTTAGACAACGAGGGACCCAGCGGGAACAAACCTTTGAATATCCCAACTGGTGAACAATTGTGACAGCACTACCAACAGAGATGTCAAGTTGAGCACTGAGTTGTTTGATGGTGATCCGTTGATCATCTCGAACGAGTGTGTTCGCACGCTCCGCCATTGCAGGAGTCACAGCTGTGCACGGCCGGCCCGCACGCGGGAAATCAGACAGTCTTGCTTGACCTTGCGGCGATGATGACACACGCTTTGCCCAACGACTCACCGTGCTTTTGTCCACTGCCAGATCACCGTAGACATTCTGCAAGCGCCTATGAATATCTGAGATGCCCTGGTTTTCCGCCAAAAGAAACTCGCTGCCTGTTGTTTGCAACGCACATCCGTTACAGACGCCATTTTAACAGCTCTGTACAGCGCTGCCACCTGTCGGAAGTCAATGACACTATACGAGACGAAGCGGGAATGTTTGAAAATATTCCACAAGAAATTTCCGGTTTTTTCAACCAAAATTGGCCGAGAAAAAAAATGTGTTGCATTACTTATTGAACTGCCCTCGTATATCCCTGCAGAAAGGACGCATCGAATCTGCGGGCACAGCTCGACGTTCCAGGCTGCGATTATTTTGTGTTTTTCTCTCAAAAATACGAATTTTTTGCTGGGGAAAGAACTGCGGTACTACTAAAATTCTGATTTTGAATATGGGATATATAATTTATTGCGAACGGATGGCAATCATTTATTAGGAATACTTGCTTAAACTGTGGACTGAAATTAACGTATCGCATTCATCAAGGACCGAAATTTCATTCAACAAATACGCCCTGAATAACGTGGCAGTAAAACAGCAATGTGTATCATAATGAAAAGCGAATGTTGACATAGCTGAAAGTGCTTGATAATACAAGCGAGCATGACCTGGAACAATGAAACCAAAGAACGAGAAGTATCTGAGATACGAGTAGTTACGATTGTGTTGTTATGAGCCGTTTTGACTTCTAGATGAAATATTTTCCCACTTTGTACAAATCTGTTTACCATGCATCCTCTTCCATAAAGTCCCCTTCCAATCTTTTCTGATTTTTCATCAACAGACCATTCATGAAAAATATGTTACATGGATGATATGACACTGGCACATTTTACTGGTGATGTAAGACGTTTACATCCTACAAGGCGGAAAGTGGAACACAGCCCGAGTGAAAAGTTTCAGATACCTTGGCACCTTTTTCATCAGGGATAATAACTCAACAAAAAGCTAATCGCTCTATTGTCAATGGCTCAAAAATTCATTTCAGTACGAAGCAGATAACGTCATCAAAAGATGTGGCAGTAGCGGCCAGACTTGGAGCCTATAATACAGCGGTAATATCAGTGTTGTTATATAGGATGGAAACCTTAAGCACTACCAGAAAGACGAGAAACCTGTTTATCATTCAGCGGGAAGTAGTGAGTAATATTTTTGGACTAATCCGCGAAGAGAACATCTGTAGAGGTGGGAAGAGCCAAGAAATTTATGAAATGATGAAACAAGGGCGGAGAATAAGCCGCACAATTCACGTAGCCAGGGAGCCAGACACTTGGGGGCTTGAGGGAAATTAAGTGGTATCCATCCAATTGGAAGGCCAAGGACGGGATAGAGAATGACCTGCAGCTGCCCACGGTAACTGAATAACTGGGCTTAAGGAGCACAAGATCTATGGAGGAACATTGTAAGGTCGGTACATAATCTTCATGGTCCGTAATCAGCGATATGAGATGAGATGTAAGACATGTATTGCTACAAGATGGATAGGTTGAGCAACAGCTTTACATCGGCTTCCGAGATCAGCTGACATCATTCCTCTGGAATTTTTGTATGGAGTCATCTGAAAAGTGAAGTGTACGAAACTCTAGCTGAGGCGGCTGAAAATCTGTTGGAGCAAGGTGGACGGTCATATAAAGATTTATGAGGTGACTCGGACGTGTTTGAAGGAATTCATAAATCGCTGGAGAGACGAGTAGTTTTGCAACTGAAAGCGACTACGACGCGTGGAAGACCTCATTTATAAAAGTGCAAAAGGGCTTCAAAAAGTACATTACACACGGTTGTGGCAGACCAGGTGACTTTTGTTGAAGATTCACTACACTTAAATAGCCACAGATACAAGACCTATTTTTCTGGGTAGTCATCAAGTCTCCTCAAACTGCAGTCGGAATATGCTACCTATCGTTCATTTCGACGACAGAAATTCCTTGGTTAGGTAACCACTGGAGAACCGATGAGTTGAAAAAACTCTTGACCTGAAAAATTCTTTCAGCTTACTGACAGTATAGAAACTGCTTGGTGCGTGATCGGAACTTCCCGACCAGCATCACTGGCGTCAGACTATTGACACCATTTCACTGTGATTTCCCTAAATCACTCCAGGCAAATGCCGGGATGGTTCCTCTGAAAGGGCACGGCCGACTTCCTTCCCCATCCTTCCCTAATCCGATGAGACCGATGACCACGCTGTCTGGTCTCCTTCCCCAAAAACCAACCAACCAACCATTTCACTACGCTTGACGCGACATTGCCATTGATCCGTTTATAGACAGAAATTCACCGTGAATTTAGTGGTCTTTTTGTCAAGGATCATACTGTCTCCAGTACTTTAAATTTTGGGTACGTTTCCAGCTGCCGCGGCATTTCCACTCGCACACTGCGATACACCTGTTACCCGTATCGCACCAGAACTGCGTGTGCAAGAAACTCTGCTCTAACCATTTACTCTCTTCTCATAATCCGCCACTTATGTTGCTCTTAGCGCGGCATGAATGTGTCACCTACTTTCTGAAGGCTCTACATGCGCGTGTGCAATAAATTGTAACATGTAACGTGGGGAGGTGGTATCATACTTGTTGTTCACATAGGCCGTGGGTGAAATTAGAGTGCAGTTAGATGGGGATTTAACTGAGAAGCTTACATGTTTTGAATTACCGGATGTAACAGAAATATACCGCACAAATTGCAGGATACCTTCCTCACATGTAGATGAAGAAATTATGTTACATGAACGCTTTGTTTCTATGTTTCAGTTCATTTTCATTTTCTAAAACTCATTAATCTTTGGAAACACACACGAACAGAAAGCACCAGGAAACCACATGCAACTCTTTTGCGCAGAACATGTTCAGTATGCCCTCCGTAGGCATTGATACACGCATCAACAAGTCATGGTCATGAATCTCGGATACGCTTATATATTCCTGGAGTATGGCTTATGGTTTCGCGACCTTCCATCGGACACGGAGATTTTGGACATCTTGTACTGGGATTCCATGCACAAGAGTTTTCAAATGCCCCCACAAATAAATGACCAATGTATTTATGTCCGTAGATGGTGGCGGCCAGGCAATTCGTTCATCTCTGCCTATCCATCTGTTACAGAAGCTGTTACTTAGGAGCCGACGGACATTAACAACGAAGTGAGGTGATGTTTCATCGTTCGTGAAGTTCGCGTTTTGTCACATAGCTAAAGGCACATCTGCTAAGGGATCAGGTAGAACATTCTCCTGGAAAGTATGACATGTCTATATGTTGAGTCTGTATGTAAGAAAGTGAGGCCTTACCAAACAGTCACCAACAATGCCGGCCCAAACATCGACAGAAAATCTTCGTTGATGACTTGCTTCAACAGCTGTGTGAGCACTGACGTCTGGCCATACATGCCAATTGTGAAAATTGTCTAACAGATCCCGTTGGAACTCGTTGGAGAAAATGACTTGTAACACTGAAACAAAATGTTTCCAGACCTATCTACATAGAACATTATCTCGACTACGTGTAAGAAATGTGTCTTACAATTTGTGCCGCACATTTTTGTTACACCCTCCACATCACTACTAAGCAGTATAGCATTTCATATGGAAGTCAGCAGCAGCTCGTAAGAAGTCAGTGCTATCGCCTGTGTGAGAGATATGAAGGACGTGGTGACCAGCGCAACAGTTTCACACCCTCCGTCTCGAAGTAGGTCCGAACAGAAAAGATAACACTCTGTCCTGCTTTATCTTGCTGAAAGATAACTTTATGCAGACCTCGAAAGTCGTACACAGTCTCCTGCCTTAGCACGTGGGCTACTGTCGAAATTAGCAGCAATTTGTACCAGAGGTCATCTTCGTATGCACACAATGGTTCTCCACATTATCACTCCCTTACAGTACAGGTGTGATATTGGCGCGACAAACGTGTGATCTTGACTAACCCGACCAAAAATATCGAGGAACTATTAGCCACATTCTCAAAAGACCGCTATCCTGCCGCTCTGGCACAGAAACGTAGTGATAGATGTTTCTCCGTCTGACACAACGCATAGAATGAATTCTCACACCCCTCATTCTGGTGCGATCTCCGATTAAGAAACTCGCTACGTAATCATTCCTTGTATTCACAGTTCATAAGGCGTCAGTCTTACCTCTTTTGTACGTTTTCTTTGAAATGCTAATGTTCTGGAAATTCGAGCAAAACGTACACTTGACGACAATTCGGCAAGTGTTACATGATGCCTTAATGGTGCTGTACTTCAATGACCATCGGTGTGTATCAGCTCTTCTACCGTGAGGTGCACGCATTCTAAGTAAATGATGATATTCGTTGTTAAGGTTCATTACATGCATACAGCTTCGTACATGATTTTCTTAAATGAATAGGAAATATATACATTTTGCATCAGCATATCGTTTTCACATTATATAACTACACTTTCCGTGTTATATATGAGTTGCTTACACACAAAATACTATTATAAGTTAATGCTAATATCTACAGAATGAGCGGTGTTTACATTCTAGAAAATAAATCGCGTGCGGAACCTGGCAGAGTCCGTAAGAGACGATACTGAAGTATGTGTTTGGACAAATCTTATGAATTGTGCTGGAAAGATGTAGATGCAGTAGGTGTTGCAACGGAGCCTTATGCTTGGCCTACAGACACTGGTTTCATCAATAATAGTTTTTTTCCAATACGACACTGTACTGCACCCAAAACTTTCGTGTTAATTTAGGCTCCGGAAGTGTAAGTAATTATAGTAACATGCATATTAAATTTCAGTCACGATAAATACAAATGGCACTGTTATTTATTATAGTTTTATTAGACTTCATATGGAAAAAACTATTGGAAAAGAATCTTGGGGAACATGTCAGTTGTCTAATACCTTTTTACTGGTGTAAGACCATGATATTTGCTATGTTCCTTGAAAATTACAACGCTTTATTTACCTAGATATTTAATCGATGTGAGAATGGCAAGCAGCAAACTGCTAATTATTATTGGAACGTTGCGAGGCTGTTTTTGCTGCTCATCCGCGTTCTTGTAGTTTTCTACATTTAGAACAAGCTGCCATTCCTAACACAAACTGTAATTTCTCTCCGAGTCACCTTCTATCGTCCGACAGTCACTCAACGACGATTCCTCAGCGCGCACCACAGCAAACAGACGGAAAATTGCTGCTCACGATATTCGTCACGTCATTTGTGTATATAGAGAATAAAAGCGGTCCTATGACACTTCCTTGGGGCATTTTTGACGACATCCTTGTCATTGTTGTCACTGATGAACACGCGCCAATCGAGGACCACGCACTGGGTTCTGCTACTGCCACTCCAACCACTCACATATCTAGAAAACTGAACCTCATGCTCGGACCTTCGTCAACGATATGTAGTGGGGCACAGTGTCAAACGCGTTATGGAAATCTAGGAATATGGAAGCTGCGTGTGGCCCTCCAACCATGATTTGTAGCATGTCATGTGATAAAAAGGCAAAATGAGCATTGCACGAGTAATGCTTTCTAATCTGTGCTTGTCTGGCTGGTCTGCGGACAGAAACTTTTCTTTCTCAACGAAATTTATTAACTTTGAACTCAGTATTTATTCAAGAGTTCTGTAGTAAACCGACGTTAAGGTTATTGCTCTGTAATTATGCATGTCAGTTCTTTTACCTTTCATATAAACAGGAGCCAACTACGCTCTCTTCCGTTCCCCTCTGACTTTTCGCTGGGTGAGATATTCGGGATGAATGCAGGCTAAGTAAGTGGCCGAAGCCGCCGTATGCTCTCTGTGAAACCAACCTGCGATTCCAGCAGGACCTGGACATTTGTTTTCAACTCTTTCAACTGCTTTTCTACGTCACGGACGCCAATTTCTGTAACCTTCACGCGGGAGTCTCTACGACAGTCAAACAACCGTATGTTTGTACAATCCCCTTGCGTGATTTGTTTCTTAAACGTGAAATGTAAAACCTTCAGTTTCCTTTTGGTGTCTTCTATTGCCACACCAGACTGCTCGGTAAGTGACTGTGTAGAAGTGTTTGACCCGCTTAGTCATTTTGCGTACGACCCGAACTTTCTCGGACGCCTCTACAGCAGAGCAGGACCGAGAGACAAGCAACACCTGAGGTGTGCCATGCGACTCGCCAATTTCTCCGCTGCCTCCACACTCCGAAGCAGCAGCCCGCAGACGGCTGACCGTTGCTGTCAGCTTCTCCAGCAGCTTCTGCGGCCAGCTCCATCTGCGTCCACACAGAGCACACACATTCCTTGTCCATCCCACTATTTGTAACTTGAGAATTAAATTAAGAAAATAAGTAGGAAAAGCTAAATACGTGACTCGCTATTTCTTTGGTGCTTCACCTACGTTGGCTGGCAGCTTATTGAGCTCTGTCCGATCTTTGCTGGTCGTCCAAAGAAAACACATGACGACTAAGCGAAAATACACATGATCGTTACTAAAGAGTACGCTATAACTCTCAAACACAAACACACGCAATAAAGTTAAGCATTTAGCTTTGTAAGCAGACAAAACAAGCAGATAATTTAAGACTTAAACCGAGAGCACAAACAGAGAAGTTCAATATGCTACTTGCTAGCTTTCGGATGTTTCACTCACGCAGGATGAATGCTGTATGGTTGCAGAGGCAAGAGTACTCAAAACGTCGTTCTGTTGCTCATAGTGCTGCGAACTGTTGTTTTAGACGGCGAAATATGTGGAAATCAATGTCCAAGAAGGGTACGGTGTCGTTGTTGCTCCTTATGTGATCCCCCCCCCCAGGTCTGTTTGTATCTGTTCAGAGCGGCGGTAAGACTCAAATATTTTCTTCTCGCATCTACAAGGAAACCGCGTGATTTTAACGTTGGATGACGTGGTTTTGAACGTGGCGTCAAAAGAAGGGTGAAATATGGATAGGAGGGCATGTGAAGACTTCCCCATCATGTGATACTTCCACAGTAGCACTGTCTTCACTTAGCCGCTGCAACTAGCAAAGGCGGGTGACCTTGAACGAGCTTCGCCTGGCTGCCGCCAGGGCCGGAGGATCGCGCTCTAGTTTTAACAGAGCGCGATCCGCAGTTATTGCTCGCTCCCGGTGACGCCATTGCAGTTATCAGGGCTGCTACTTCCTGCCTCGCCCCTCTTATCAGTAACTACGTCACTGCTACTGAGGCAGCTGCACGTCAGTCGACTCGAGGCAGCCGCACAGTGCAGACAGCCATGCCTTACCGAAGGAGAAGATATACAAGAAGATCGAGATTACCAGTATACAAGAATGTTGATACATTTAATTTTACACCGAATAATACTGCACAGCAACAGTTGTTAGCAGGGCCTATTGTTTTTGTAGGCTGCGATATTAATTTCTCTTGTCCTACTACAGAAGTAGTTTAGTGAAATGACACCATTAACCCACGTTCCACCTCACATAATCTCCTATGCTCTGCCTTTTTCTCGCATGGGTCGATACCTTGCCTTTTGAAGCTTCGTCGAGTGCGAGAGTGCCATCGCAGAGTGACACACTTAAGCGCCACTACAGAGGAAGTTTGTAGGCACCTATGAGCCAAATGTCAAACTGCTGCGTCACAGTGGGAGGCAATTACGAGGTTTCTAAAAAGTGATCTCTCTTTACTAGCCTGCTTGTGCCAAAACATCAATTTTGCACTTAGATCGATTGAGTGATACTAGTGATGGATGAAAACCATATCGACAAGACGAAGGATAGTTATGAACCATGTGAGACGATGCGGCATGAGCCTTGGACACTGATGATACTATTAGACACTAACAAATGTCTCCTTTTCAGGAATGCTTGTCTTGCTGTTATCAGAACACGTTTTACAAGCTCTCTACAGTTACTTTGCAATGCGCCCAAATAGCAAAAGTCTTCTATTAGTTTTAGTGTATCATTTCTTAATATAAATCCATCAGCATCGCCTTATTAAATTCGAGTGCATTACATAGACGTCTTTTCCTGATGTTCGTCTGATAACATCTTTTCGAGAAACTGTCCATTCCTTTCAGTAGTTCTTCTGCCTCATTTCCCTTCTCTGACTGACAATGTTAATGGCTAATCTCAAAATTTATTTCTTGCTTCTCAAATTGAATTCCATTTCCATGTTTCCTCTCGCAGTTCGTTATCGATTTCTCAATGCACAGTTTGAATAACATCTGTAAGACCCTACTACACTATCTTAGTCCCATCTCAACTACCTCCTCCATTGCATCTCCGTCGGTAATTATAGCGCAGTTTGTTTTCCGTACAGCTTGTACGTAATCTTTGGCTTCGTGCATTGTATCCTTGCAACCTTAAGAATTGTAAAGAATGTATTACAATCAACATCATCAAAACATTTTGTGAGCTGCAATAGCAGTAAATGTACGTTTACCCTTCTCTACCCTACCTGCTAAGATAATTCGTGCGGTGAATAGTGTCTCGAAAATTCCTACTTTTCTCTGGAACTCCAACTGGTTTCCAGATGTCGGTCTGTACCACTTCTTCCATTCTTCTTTAAATAATTGGTTTCATTATTTTGTAACCACCACTTATGGAATTGATAGGTCGATAATATGGAGACGTAGCATCACTTGTCTCTTTATTTTAATTGGAATTCTTCTTCAAGTATGAGGGTATTTCATCTGCCTGATATTTCTTGCGCACGAGGTCGAACAAGTTTATCATTTATAGCTCTGTCGAGGATCTCAAAAATTTTGTTGGAATGTCGTCTACTTGAATGGACTAGTTTCCTCTTGGGTCTTTGGAAGCCCTGTCAAATATATTTCTGAGTATAATACCGGGTGATCAAAAATGGTTCAAATGGCTCTGAGCACTATGGGACTCAACTGCTGAGGTCATTAGTCCCCTAGAACTTAGAACTAGTTAAACCTAACTAACCTAAGGACATCACAAACATCCATGCCCGAGGCAGGATTCGAACCTGCGACCGTAGCGGTCTTGCGGTTCCAGACTGCAGCGCCTTTAACCGCACGGCCACTTCGGCCGGCTGGTGATCAAAAAGTCAGTATAAATTTGAAAACTGAATAAATCACGGAATAATGTAGATAGAGAGGTACAAATTAAACACACATGCTTGGAATGACATGGGATTTTATTAGAACAAAAAAAAAAAAAAAAAAAAATACAAAAGTTCACAAAATGTCCGACAGATGGCGCTTCATCTGATCATAATGGCAATAATTAGCGTAACTAAGTGAGACAAAGCGAAGATGATGTTCTTTACAGGAAATGCTCAATATGTCCACCATCATTCCTCTACAATAGCTATAGTCGAGCAATAATGTTGTGAACAGCACTGTAAAGCATGTCCGGAGTTATGGTGAGGCATTGGCGTCGGATGTTGTCCTTCAGCATCCCTAGAGATGTCGGTCGATCACGATACACTTGCGACTTCAGGTAACCCCAAAGCCAATAATCGCACGGATTGAGGTCTGGGGACCTGGGAGGCCAAGCATGACGAAAGTGGCGGCTCAGCACACGATCATCACCAAACGACGCGCGCAAGAGATCTGTTACGCGTCTAGCAATTTTTTTTTGTTCTAATAAAACCCCATGTCATTCCAAGCATGTGTGTCAATTTTTACCTCTCTATCTATGTTATTCGTGGTTTATTAAGGTTTCAAATTTATACTGACTTTTAGATCACCCGGTATTTTCCATCTTACCTCCATTTAACTCCTCTCCTCTATCAATAATACTAGAAGTATTATTGAAACGCATGGAAACAAGTTCTAATTTTAAGATACGTCCAACAGCAGTAGCTGAATAATTTTTTATGACGATGTGACAGCGTTAATTAGTGTGGTCACACATAACGCAGTTCTTGTGTAACGACAACGATAGCTAGCGCATTCAAAGAGGACAGCGAAACAGCTGATGGTCGGGAGCGCGCGTACCTGAAGTGCCCGCCACCCTTCGTGTTTCGAGGCGCGGCGTGCGGCCTAAACAGCAGGCGTGCGCCGGCCAGGTCCCGGGGAGGCGCAGAGAGTGCGCGCGCAGCCGCTGCCGCCCCCTGACGCGGCCGTGGCGGCGGCGGCGCGCCGGCAGTAGCTATGTGACTGTCGCCTCCGTCTGTTCTGGTGTGGTGTGGTGTGCCGCCGCCCGGGTCTCTTCTGTCGCTTCTCGTCGCCTGGCCTGCCACTCCACCCCCTGGCGGCTCCTCGCTGTCTCTCTCACTGTCAATCTCTCTCTCTCTGTCTGTCTTCGCCTCTGGCTGCTGCGTGTCACCTTCCTAAAACACAACGATCCAATACTCACGAGTGCCTAGCAAGTGTCTTACTGAAAGTGTCTTTTACTACGAGAGAAGACCACGCTGTGACTCTAGAGCGTGGTGCAGTGGGATAGCTAAAGGAACAGCTCAGGAAATTTGGTGACCTTACTTCGCGAGGAAATATAGTACGGTTGGAATCTCGTTACCAGCATTCCCGTAGCTTCAGTAACAGAGTGCAGGCTACACATTCATAGCGTAGTTACGAAGTAATAAAGTCCTCCTCCTTTCAGTGGCCTAATAAGGAACTCATATAGCGTAGAGCTCGGCGAGACCCCACAGATCGTGATTGACGAAGCATAGTTAACAAATAGTAGACAGTTGTGTAGATTTTAGTGCATCGTATCACGACGTAGACGCGTACAACGATTTAGAAGGACTGCGAAAATAGGGACCAAAGATTGCTTCACCATCATGCAGGTTTGACACTGTGATTACTGTACATCGAATTAGTACCACTAGATATTAAGGCTGACCAGGTATTTTGCATATTCTCAGGCAGTGCACCTATAAGGGACTCTGTTGACCGTCACCAGACTACTGTCGATTAGTGTTGTTGCAGCAGACACAATTAACTCATCCTCTGTACTCCGCAACACATCAAGGCAGTATCTTACCGCAAGTGTCAAGTAATTTTTGAAGAGTTAAAGTACAGTTTGCACTGAGGTGCGTCCGGTCAGCTAGCCATTGTCGTAATCTCCGGTTTGCCTTGCCACTTTCCACCGACGAATCAGCCCGGAACCACACATAACGAGCACAGCGAGCGGGTATCGAAGGCCGGCCCCTGCAGACAGCGACCCTGAGTGACGCGGCCACAGCGGCGACGTCGCATGAGCGACGCCTCCTCCCCCTAGTTGAGACCTTCGGCCACGAGACGGCAGCGCAGGCGGCCGCCAGCATGTTCGAGGGCCTGAAGAACAACACCATCTCCAAGCTGGCCCTGTCCAGGTTCCTCTCACAGAGCCTGTAAGTAGCGAGCCCACGCCGACACTACACAGCTCTGTACAGTAGTGAACGAGCACCAGGCCTCGCATTGCTGCTAGCATACTGCCGCAAACACTTAACACACACACAAAAATGTCATTGAGCGGACTATCTGTTCAGCCTTGGCTGTTTCTCTTTAACAGCGAAATTAGTTTCCCTGATCGCTGTTTCGGCCTGTTATGCCATCTTTAAATGATAACTTTTTATGAAGTACGTCAGTGCCTTGTTCACTTCAACACTTCGACGCTCAACAACATGAAAGGTATTTAATTTTTGAACTTGACACGAAATTGACCTTTATTGTCATAGTAAGCAACGAATACAAGAAGGAACTGGAAAAATGTAAACAATCAATTGCTTTAAAAGTTGTAGTTTCACTTTGGAACGATTGAGGCATACTTTTCTCAACTAGTCAACATTTCATGAGATAGCTTTGAAAACAGTTTCTTATTTCTCCTAGACACAACGCCACACATCGAAACTTCCATTAAGTAATGATGCGTAAAACGAATTATAGTCCTAAACAACAAACAAAAATGGGGCAAATATTTAGTAAATCTATATCAAAAGTACATACTGTTTCAGTAGTGCAAAATCAGATTTACGTTACAACAGCGTTTGATATACTTATTGTCACTTCAGTGACCTCCTCAATATAATATAAAAACACATGGCACAATCCTAGAATCACGCACCGTGACCTCAATGCCATCTCTTGCAATGTACACTGTAAATTACTGTTACCATGTACTACATTCGTAGAAGTACATAACTGTACCACTTGATGTCTCTGTCTTACAATAGCATCGGTGGTTTCATGCGAAAGGTACTGGTACTTTAAAAAAAGAGAAACATTATCAAAAATGCGGTATCGGTCTGAAGCCACTGGTACAAAAATGGTTAAGAGGACACCGTCCAAAACTTTAGTTGTAAAATTTCACATCTGTTGGAAACGCGATGGAAGTGATGTGCACAAATCACGTAGATTCAGTAGAAGTTATTACATAAAATGCTTTACGGTTTTTTTATAAGTGACAAACACTCCTGTTTAGTTATACACATCGCTCACGTAAACATTATTGACACGAGGACAGCGTCCTCTTAAAAGGTACAATACGTTGACGCATTTGGTAGTAAGCTATCCATTGAAAATGGCATGTTAGTGTAGAATAGCAATCGTGAAGAATAAACCGTTTCTTTCTAGTAAGGACAGGAAGGAATTGTTGTCCATCCTAGAACAATGCAGTACTGTAGACACAAGTAACAGAAAATAAACAAAAAACGTGAAATATAAAACGTTTGCAATGTCTGATCTCTTCTTGTAGATACCTTACCCACTCACAAAAAATATGAAATAAAAGACCACACATTACGCCAACATATTTTCTATAAGAGGTCTACCACAGTATGTATAACACGTCATACTAGAGTCGCAAAGAGTCTCTGAACAGTACTTCATTTATGACAGTCAGTTTAGATACTCACATCACCTTCAAATATTTTAATGTCACTTATAAATTCGCAGGTATGCAGCTCTCGCGGCTTTGTTATCTGGGTTTGTGATTATTCATGTACCTTGTGACTTAGTCACCGTGAGTACTAACTTTTGACTAGATTGTATTTATGGCAGCTTGCATATTTAAATTTGATACTTCTTCCTGAAAGTAAGTGGTAACAGTCGCAATTCCAAAAGCAATAAATAAAACAACAGTATTTGACAGTGATAAGGGGAAACGGTAACGATAAATAATTACGTGACAGTATTAAAACAGTGGTGATAAATAACGCAAAAGCCATGTTACAACACTGCTGTCAATAGAAAAACACATTGCATAGTCAACACTAAAATGTACGAACACTGTTAATTTTTTTCTAAATGCTACGGTCCGAGTCCACCTTAACGAGAGGAAAGACTTAACATACTACTGACTACACGAATGGTAGTGTTTGCTGTTGACTGTGTAATTTATTGAAGGTAGCAATTTTGGGCGAATTCTTATGCAATTTGCCGCACAGTTTTAATATTGGCATATAAACTGTTATAAGGAAGATACTTGAAGCTGAAATGTTGATTCAAAACGGTTTTCAATAGATAACTATTTATGAAGAGCTCTTGACGGTAACCTCTTCATCACTCACTGCAGAATTAAAATTATAGCTTTATTTTAGATTCCTTGTATTGACAATATCTGATCCCAAGGTAGAAACGTCTGCCAAGTTAGCGTGACGAAAATTATGTTGTCTATCCTTCGCAACTTCCAATGAACCATGTAATACCTTAAATTCATTGGAAACCTCCCAAGCGATACTCGTTACTGAATACCGATAGCCTCTCTAGCGAGAGGAATACGTACCGTTCCCGCTACACCACATTTGGCCTAAAGAATCCACCCTCTCAACCATTGGTTTATAAATTTATCGGATACATGAACGTCTCGTGCTAGAGGAAGAGAGCTAAACTCTAACGACTCCGTCATATAGCCTATTTATTCGGGGCACTATACATTTGAGACAATTATTTATGAGTTTACTATGTATTCTTAATTTTGAGAAACTATTTCGTGCTGAGCATTTCGAGCCGACTAATCACTGGATATTGAGGCAATGCACACGGTCATCGCAAGAATGTACGTCCTAGGAGATATGCTACAGCAAACACTGAGACGTAGCACCTCACACCCTGTCCGTTGTCGACGGACAAAGATGCACTTTTCTCAATATTGTGATAGTCTATCAGATCTAAAATGAAAACAATAATCGGATCAAAAAGCTCTTTCATAAAAACAATAATCGAATCAATAAGCTATTTCACTATTCAAATGCACTGCATAGATGCGGGACATGTAATGGCACTTGCACTGTACAACATGAAAACTCGAAACGTAATAATGTAAGTACACTGAAATGAAATGCAAATACATGCGGCAGCTAGGCTAGTTTGTAAATATGACTTGTTTTGTATGTGTGACACCAAAAATAAATAATGTGAACTAACGTACAGAGGAAATTTTTAAAGTATCTTAAAAAACACCTAATAATTATGACAGTTACAGTTCATATGTGAGGACCTTGTATTCTCTACAACCGGACGAAATGACACAGTAATTCTTAATTACTTGCTTCAAGAAATATAAACACGTCAACCAGCTTCCAACATTGAATACAGACGACTTGGATTCCTTGGGACAGCTATATCAGACTAATTTAGAAATATTGGATTTCATATTCAACCTCAGCAGTACGGATAGTCAGTACCTAAAAGTGGAGATATGTTTCCAGACGCGACGTCGTGCATTTGAGATAGTTTCGAACTATTAAACATATGCAGCCTTGGTTTTAGTATCATTTATTTGAAACTGGATATTCTGAAAGTGTGGCAGAGTCGCAGTGTGATGTTGCGAAAGACGTAGGTGATTAGTATTGGTGCACGTGAAAATGAAATTTGTTGTTTTCAAGGCAATTCATGCTATAAGAAATATGAAAAAATGTAGCTCCCGCAAGAATAACAAGTTATCTGTTTTCAAGTATTTGATACTGTGGACCTAACAAACTCGTCTTCAACAAAATGCACCTAGTTAAGCAACCTGACACTATTACTTTGAATTTTTTTCAGAAAGGTAGATGAATTAAATCGCGTTACTGTGATTTTTAATGTTACCAGTTATCAAAAACTTAATGGCTGTGAAGAGCTTAGATGTACAATACTATTTAGATAAGCTTGCAGTGCGAGACAAGGATTATTGTAAAATGTAAGAGAACGTTAAACAGCCTTCTCTGGTATCGTTAAGCTCGAAGGTAGTGACGTCAAATGAAGTGGAAACTTAGGTGCGTTACACGGAGAAGGGTAACACATCAATGATAAACAAGAGACTTGGCAGATCAGATAGTTCCGATGAGATGCGTCTTCAAAACTGCATTTATTGGCCACAAGTATGGGTGTAGGTATGCAGTATGCGATACTTTGGTTTATCATGGACTTGGGAACACCAGTTGTATTGTATAATATTAAGAGTACTACAAAAGACCAACGAAATTACGTTAAAGTTACGAATTACGTGTTGGTAAGAGAACATGTACACAACAGTACATCATCGCCGCATCAATACAGCACTAAAAATCAGCAGCTCACAACGGGAATACATTAGTGTAAATATAATGTAACAAAAAGGTAAAAGAATAACGCGTAATAATGAAATCAGTGTACTCTCCAGAAGCATTATTACTTTGCTAAAGTACATTTCGATTTCGCAGTTTCATCATCTGTGCTTCAGTAGTGTTGTAAGGAGCTATTTGCAATAAATACCGAAGAGGACTATGAGGTTCCAGCAGGCTATAGCCTTTGACGCTGGAATATTAAGGTCGACCGAGCCTGACATATTAAGGAAAAAGAAGACTCATACTTTATGGACACAATTTAATTTTAAGTACTTACATCTAAAAAGTGCGGCCAGCACTCTAACACGACGAAATTAGTTCTTAACAAGTCTGTCTGCGAGTTCTTTTATTATAGAAGGCACCATAAATCAAATATGACATTTGCATCAACTTCATAAAGCGTGACGAAGATTTTACTTTTAGAAGGGATACTTCTCTTCACACCACTTCTGGCGTTTAGCTGAACGAAGCATAACAGTAAAAACTCACGCTAACCATCAGATTATCTAAATTAATTCAGCTGTCTTAAATTTTATGGGAGTTCTCTACATAAATACCGAATCCTTATGACCATTGGACGTGATCTGGCACCAAAAATATAAGTACACGAGACGATCTCTGGCAGTGAACTGTCGACGTTTGAAAGCATCCGAACGACTTCCGTTTGAAGCAGTTAAAGGAAAAACGATAATCTACCAGTGAATGAGGCTCCAAGACTTTCCGTTGTCCAAAGACACACAAAATAGGACAGTATAATGAGCATAGACTCGAAACCGTTTACCACAGCATCGCTGGCGTCTGCTTTAATCATGACACACCCATAGCTGCAATTACGACTTTCAGTTTTCTTCGATATACGTACTACCTACAACGACGAATGTGTAAAGGAGTGACGTAACCATAGAACTTCAATTTATGATAGTTTTCATGATTAGAATACTGCACAAAAAGAAAATTCTAGTTTATTTAGTTTTTCTACCCGATTTAATTTTCATTGTTTTATGTCTGAAAGTAAACGATATTTTAAACAGTACGCAAAGCTTGAGCACTCCTTTACGACCCGAGAGGATATCAACTACTTCCCGAGTCAGGTAAAGATCGTTCAATGAACTCTTCGTCGACATTAGCAAACAGGCAAGGGAAGGACTGCTTAGAACTGCGAGAAGTTTGCTAAAATCTTGGAGATCAAAGATAATACACCAAGCTTACCGGCTCACACTTTAATGAAAAAATCTGCTATAATATTAGTTTCAGTAGGCACTGTCACCCCCATTTGACTAAATGGAAAAAGGAAGAATGTGCGAAACATCCTTGTATTGTGGTACTCTTCTTTTACATGGTGAGCGAAACATTCTTTTTTTCCTTTCTACCTACCACAGATCATGTCTGGAATTTATTGACTTACATAACTCAGCTACTGCTGACACACAATTTCAGTCTCTACAAATGTCATCATTAAATTACAATGTAGTCAGAATGTCAGATGAAGTTATACTAACGATATAGTCTCTATTTTGAACGAATTATTAATGAATTTCAGAGAGTAGTTTTGAACAATGTCACATGTAAGTAGAGTTAATGAGAAAGTACGCAGAGTCGTAGTGTTTTTCTTATCGTCAATACATTGTCGACACACATGTGCACAATAAATAATTTACTACTATTTGGCTACAATTGCAGCTCTTACCGCGTAGGGGTCTTACGGTTCTCTCACTGCAAGTGTCTCACTTTCCTAACATTTTCGTCACGGTCACTTTGTGAGACGTTCCGGAAACATATGCTCCCCACCATTTTCCTGCTTCATCTCCTGCATTTTTTAAATATTTTCTCCTTTCATCAGTTAAATTCGATATCTCCCATTATATCCAAGAATTTCTCCTCGGCATTGTCTTTTATCTTTTTCATCCTCTGCTGCCGTTACTATTTCATTCGCCGACTCAAACTCTTCACAACCTCAGGTCCTTTCAGTTTATCCAGGTCTTCTTACTTTCGTCCTTTTCTGCAAATTTCTTCAGTTTTAATCTAAACTCCATAACAAATAAACCATGACCAGGGTCCACACCTGCACCTGGAAATGCATTAGAGCTGAAACCTTGTTCCGGTCTCATTGTCCTACTAAATCTATACAACTTTTAAGTTAAAATATCCCACGGCTTTTCTCCGTCTGCACGTGAAGGTTAATCGCAGAAACTATTGCAGTGATTTTGACACGGTTTTTGCTGACAGATATATTGATTCACAAGGATTGTCTGTGTTCATAAGTAACAATTACAGTAGTTATGAGTGTACTGTCACATGTTCTATATTGAAATGCTTGTATATAAACACATCAAGAGAACTTACGCATCACCTTAGTTCTGAGAGTTCCGGAAACTGCACAGAAAATTGGAATAGAGATCATCATAAACATCATTTCTCCAACTTTATTGCTCATGAAAACCACACATTACATGTACGATAGTGAGATCTTCAGAGGTGGTGGTCCCGATTGCTGTACACACCGGTACCTCTGATTCCCAATAGCACGTCCTCCTGCATAGATGCATGCCTGTATTCGTCGCGGCATACTATCTAAAAGTTCATCAAGGCACTGTATGTCAAGATTGTCCCACTCCTCTACGGCGATTCTGCGGAGATTCCTCAGAGTGGGTCAAGTCGTTCATAAACAGCCCTTTTTAATCTATCCCAGGCATGTTCGATAGGTTTCACGTCTGGAGAACATGCTAGGCACTCTATTCGAGCGATGTGGTTATCCCGAAGGAAATCATTCACAAAATGTGCACGATGGGGGCGCGAATTTTCGTCCATGAAGACGAATGCCTCGCCAATATGCTGCCAATATGGTTGAACTATCGATCGGAGGATGGCAATCACTTATCGTACAGCCGTTATGGCCCATCCATGACCAACAGCGGCGTACGTCGGCTCCACATAATGCCACCGCAAAACAGCAGGGAACCTCCACCTTGCTGCACTCGCTGGACAGTGTGTCTAGGGCGTTCAGCCTGACCGGGTTGCCTACAAAGACGTCTACGGCGATCGTCTGGTTGAATGAAAATGCGACAGTCATCTGTTAAGAGAACGTGATACCAATCATGAGCGTTCCTTTCGGCAAGTTGTTGTTCCCATCTGTACCGCGCTGCTGGGTGTCATGGTTGCAAAGATAGACCTCGCCATGGACTTCGTGAGTGAAGTTTCGCATCATGCAGCCTTTTGCGCACAGTTAGGGTCGTCACACGACGTCTTGTGGCTGCATGAAAAGCATTATTGAACATGGTGACGTTGCTGTTGGGATTCCTCTGAGCCATAATCAGTCGGTAGCGGTCATCAACGGCAGTAGTAGGCCTAGGGCGGCCTGAACACGGCATATCTGTATCCCCTCCGAATAACATCGCTTTGGTTCACTCCGAGACGCCTGGACACTTCACTTGTTGAGAGCCCTTCGTGGCACAAAGTAACAATGTGGATGCCAGCGAACCGTTGTATTGACCGTCTAGGCTTGATTGAAGTACAAACATCAAGAGCCGTGTACCTCCTTCATGGTAGAACGACTGGAACTGATCGCATGTTGGACCCCCTCCGTCTAATAGGCGTTGCTCAAGCATGGTTGTTTACATCTTTGGGCGGTTTAATGACATCTCTGAACAGTCAAAGGGACTGTGTCTGTGGTACAATATCCAGTCAACGTCTATCTTCAGAGGAGTTCTGGTACCGCTACACCAGGCAAGTCGTCCTGACGTAGATAGTTGGTGCTGCTCAAATAAAACCGGTGCACGTCGTTAGTCAGATTAAAACTAATGCATATTCATTGTTGCACAAAAATTTTAGTCTTTGACACGTTCAGTCTCACAGAAGAGGGCACCACCAGAAACAAGTTGAGCGTCAAGTGTGGCTCATGTGTACGTTTGTGCATTCTGTAACCAGTAGATCGAGCAGTTCACACAACAAATGGTCATATTCACTTCCACGGATTTCGGAGACACCACAATTTCTAGGTTGGCACTGAACATCGTATATTTTAAAACGTGCACTGCATGAAAATTCGATATGCTCATTTTAAGTCTAGTGTGGACATTTTCTTTCCGCGGAATTTATTTTATGTCCTCCAGCACGTTTAGATTCGTGGAGGATGTCGTTGCTCGAGTCCATGTCTGAAATTGTGTGATAGTGTGGTTTCATTTTGTTCGTAAATGACCTCATTCTTTACCAGAGAAATACATTCCACGTATTTAGATCAAGCTAAGATTAGAGGATGAATTAGGTTGCTGTATAAGTTTGAAGTGTTTTTCGCTAAGTTAATAAATATGCGACAAACACATAAGAGAGATTTTAGTCATCAATATTATACTGCCCCTCATTATAAAGGGTGAAGGGAAATTCACGCACTCGGGCTTCACAGCGAGACTCCTCACATGCCAGCGATTAAAAAAAAAAAAAATAAATAAAAATAAAAATAAAAAAAACTGTCTGTCACAAAATTTCGTCCGGGGAGTACTTCCGGCAGAAAAACGACATTAAAGAATGGCAGTCTGGCAACACTGTAACCACCTGTATGGTAACTACCTCTGTCAGCACATATTAGTTACGCTGTACAGTTGGTGCAGTGGATAGAGTTTTGCGTTAGCATGCAAAAGGCCGATGGTTAGATCCAGGGTTGGGTCGCATTATTTTTATTTGCTAATTTCTTTCTGAAATTTCGTACTGTAATACACACCGTTTCTTAGGTCACACGTTTCCTAAATTTACAACATTTTGTAACGCTCACAAATAAGAAATAGAGAGTTGAAATAAATAACCTGTCATAGGACAGAGTAACTACAAAGGCAATATCAATTTCGTGATGCTAAAATGATAGCACAGTACAATTACACAAGATAAAATTGCCATTTCTGTTAGATATAATAGAAGCGCTCAGATGTTACGCCGGTGACAGTAATAATGTCCATATTAATAACTGCATGGTCTTCACAACAAAATACATTGTCCCTGTGCTGTCACCGCCAGACACCACACTTGCTAGGTGGTAGCCTTTAAATCGGCCGCGGTCCGTTAGTATACGTCGGACCCGCGTGTGCCACTGTCAGTGATTGCAGACCGAGCGCCGCCACACGGCAGGCCTAGTCTAGAGACTCCCTAGCACTCGTCCCAGTTGTACAGACGACTTTGCTAGCGATGGTTCACTGTCTACAGACGCTGTCAATGGCAGGGTCGACAGTTTAGCATAGCCTTCAGCTACGTCATTTGCTGCGACATAGCAAGGCGCCGTATTCAGTTACTATGTCTTCTGAACAGATAATATCGTGACTCATGTACCGTCAAGAGAGACGTTCATCATTAATGGATTAAAGTTAGGTATGAAACTAATTACGTCCACTTTCTGAATTCTAATTACTTGTCATGTTCCAGACCTCACGTCAGCATAGTTCTTCTCTCCTCACGCCAGCCTGCGTGAGCTAAAACGCGTGCACTTCGGCCTCCATTCGTAACACTGTGTTGGCTCTTCTGCCGACACCACAGTCCCCAGAACAACAGATGCTCAAAGCGACCGCCTTGCACGTCCAAACAAAGCGCAACCTGCCCGATCATACAGCTCTGTATCATTCGCAGCAAAGTTGCATGAACACGCGCTACCAATTCTTCCACATTCGTCAGCGGAGTAGAGTAAACGTGCTCCTTCAGGTGTCCCCACAGGAAGAATTCCGAGGGATTTATGTCAGTAGCTGCGGTGGCCATACAACTGGACCTCCATATCCAAGTCATTTCACCGGAAATTTTCTTTCCAAATACTGTCGCACATTAATTCCACAGCGTGGAGGTGCTCCATCATGTTGGAACCATATCCTCCGGCGAACATGTAGTGGAGCATCTTCCAGCGCATCAGGCAGATAGTTTGAGAGGAATGCATGATACCTTCGTGCAGTCAACCGGTCACGCAACATGTAGGGGCCCAAACACCTGTCACCCAATTTTCCGGCCCATGCACTGATACCATAGCGAACTTGATATCCACGGTAACCGGTGACGTGTGGGTTAACCTCACACCAATGGTGGGCATTGTGCATATTGAATGCACCCTCACGGGTCAGTGCTGCTTCATCCGACCATATTACATTGTTTACGAAGTCATTGTAAGCCTTCCAGTTTTTTTTTGGAACCACTCAAAGAATTACATCCGCTGATGGTGATCTGCAGGATGCAGGTGTTGCGTGAAAACGTAATGATAGGGCTGCATCCCATGCTCGTGCAGCACGTTAATGACCGTGTCTTGCGAGACACGCAGCTGCCTTGCTACGCTATGTGTACTTCGCTGAGTTTTTTGGTCTATGACTTCCCGAATAGCTTCCTCAGTAGCTGAAGTAAGGCGAGTCCGTGGACGACCTCTATCACGCTATGGTGGAAGGAGAGAACATGACTCCTGAAGGCACAGCTCCAGACGACGAAACACATTCTTATCTGGATGGCGTCGACGAGGAAATCTAGCAGCATATTCACGAACCGCAACACCAGCCCGGTTATCAGATGCACCGAGGACCAGAAGCATATCCACATATACATCGTTTGTGTATGCCATATGTCTGCCACACTGGTTTAGCGGTTTACAAAGAGAAAATTCGATACGTGTACGCATGTACATTGGAGTGTGTCATGGGCGCGCTACACCGCTCCCAACTAGTCCCCGTCTGCTGGGCAGTTTACACAGTATAAGCACGCCGTCAGTCCAGCGCAGCGTTCCACATAACGCGCATTATCCCTCTGATAGATATTGTTCTGCATATTTCAACCCGACACCGCTAAATGTGAAATTTACGGTTTCCCTAATGATAACAGACGAGATGTTTCCAAATTTCCATCCATAGAATAATAATAATAATAATAATAATAAACTTATAAAACAACACGTTACCACATACAAGCATGCACCACAAAATGTACTGGAGAATGATGAATACAAATTATACTGGAACAGAACCATTATAACAGATAAAACAACGCCACATAACAAACCTGACATCATACTCACCAATAAAAAGAAGAAATTAATACAACTAATCGAAATATCCATACCCAATACAACAAATATACAAAAGAAAACAGGAGAAAAAAATTGAAAAATACATCCAACTGGATGAGGGAGTCAAGGACATGTGGCATCAGGATAAAGTTGACATTATACCAATTATACTATCAACTACAGGACACATACCACACAATATCCACCAGTGCATCAACGCAAAACAGCTACATCCAGAAATCTGTAATTATTGATACATGTTCAATTACCCGAAAGTTCCTAAATACAATATAACATATACCGTACACTTAAAAGGAAGTGACGCTTGATCAAGGTCCGCGTCACTTTCCATTTTTAACCAGATTTAACGTCTGAGAAAGTAAAGAAATAATAATAATGCATTGAGATACGTACTAAACAGCATACTGAAATGCATAATTAAGGAGACTATCGAGATAACACATACAAATAGTAACCGAGTTTGGACATTATTTGCAAAGCACGTTGCTTGTCCTGCTGGTAAAGTAAGGCCCTAATAAAGTGTACTGGACCTGAAAGAGGCAAGAATAATAGTTGGTAGGTACTAATTTATAAGACCATTGGAAGGGGTTAGAAAGAAAGCAGGTTTCGCATCTAGTAGACGAAGTGGTGCGAATAAATTCACTCCCACGATATGAAAAGGGCTTCTTTCAAAGCTGGCCAATCTTCCATTTCTACGATTGTAGTTTGTATGTTCAAATGTTTCCTAGAGGATCCGCTGCAATCGCTGTTGACGATGAACACGCCAGATACTGTACCACTTGGACTACATTTACCAAATAGAAAACATATGCCTTAACCCAGGATGGAACCATTGACCTCCTGTATGCTAACCCGAAACTCTTTCCACAGCACCAATTGCACACTACGACTAATAGCTGCATACCTAGGTAGTTACCATACATGTGGTTAGAGTGTTGCCAGATTGCCACTCTTTAACGTCCTTTTTCTGCCGGATGTACTCGCCGGACGAAATTTTGTGACAGACATTTTTTAATATCATTTCTTGCTATGAAGTCCGAGTGCGCGAATTTCTCTTCACCCTGTACATAACAGACTGCCAACGCTGAGGTAGATTTTAGATACCGCGTATGAAGAAACCACGTGGTTTTGAGGCGAAGAGTTCGTCAAGCCATGTCCGTAGCGCATTTTGATCTGGAAAAGAAATTCTTTGCAGGTTGTTCGCCAGCCGGAGTGGCCGAGCGGTTCTAGGCGCTTCAGTCTGGAACCGCGCGACCGCTACGGTCGCCGGTTCGAATCTTGCCTCCGGCATTGATGTGTGTGATGTCCTAAGGTTAGTTAGGTTTAAGTATTTCTGAGTTTTAGTGGACTGATAACCTCAGAAGTTAAGTCCCATAATGCTCAGAGCCATTTTAAGGTTGTTCTATAGACAGAGGAAGAGTTACAAAACTGAGGGCGCGCTGTCAAATGAATAGGGTTGCAGTGAAATGACTTCGCAACCCAACTGTTGTATAGCACTTTTCTCAGTCTAGCAGACTGCAAACAGGAGTTATCGTGGTGCAGCATCACTTCACACAGTCTTCCTGGTCGTTGTTCTTGGACTGCGTCTACAACGCGTCTCAATTGTTCACAGTAAATGTCAGCAGTGGTGGCTAAACGTCGAGGAAGGAATCCGTAATACACCACAGCGTCGCTGTTCCGCCAGAAGCATAATATTTATCTTTGTGGATACACGCAGATCTTTGCAAATCTTTGTAAAGTGGATTACTGATTTGGTTGCACTCAGATGTTCCCTTCTTTTTTCTTATGTTAACACAACGACATCATTTCTCGTCACCAGCAAAGACACAGGGTAGGAACGATCGGTATTGTTCATGAGTCAATTGTCGACCAGGAAGAAGAGATGCACATATGGCCACCCGGTGTTCCCTCTTGTCTTTGTCATTTTGGCTTAGACCATAGGGTAACCAAGCACCTGGTTTTTGAACCCTCCCCATTGAATTCAAATAACGCAAGATCGTGGAATGATCATAGTCCATCACGTTTGCCAGTTCTCCATCTACTCACACGGACCATTGGAATAATGTGTTTAATTGATCTTCATTAAACCCCAGAGGTCTTTCGAAACGTCGAGTCACTAACGTCAAAACAATCGTCTTTAAAACAAGAAAACCATTCTGTTGTCGTGCTCCGTCCACTGGCATTATCCCTATACATGCCGCAAATGTGTCAGCCTGCCTCCGTCGGTGTCACCCCTCTAATGAACCTCTAATTATGACAAGACAATCTTCAGATTTCTCCACTTGGCACCCTATTTTCTAGCGTCCACAGTTCCATTCATATCTCCCGATGCCAAAATGACAATATGCAAACTCAAAGGGCAATAGTGAACTACAAATGAAAACGACACTCGCATTACTCTGATAGTTGCGCCAGTGGGATGAAAAATTTAAGCTTTCGCAAGTAACTGGGATACATTTATTGGCTTAGTGGCACTATAATCTACATCTACATCTACATTTATACTCCGCAAGCCACCCAACGGTGTGTGGCGGAGGGCACTTTACGTGCCACTGTCATTACCTCGCTTTCCTGTTCCAGTCGCGTATGGTTCGCGGGAAGAACGACTGTCTGAAAGCCTCCGTGCGCGCTCTAATCTCTCTAATTTTACATTCGTGATCTCCTCGGGAGGTGTAAGTAGGGGGAAGCAATATATTCGATACCTCATCCAGAAACGCACTCTCTCGAAACCTGGCGAGCAAGCTACACCGCGATGCAGAGCGCCTCTCTTGCAGAGTCTGCCACTTGAGTTTATTAAACATCTCCGTAACGCTATCACGGTTACCAAATAACCCTGTGACGAAACGTGCCGCTCTTCTTTGGATCTTCTCTACCTCCTCCGTCAACCCGATCTGGTACGGATCCCACACTGATGAGCAATACTCAGGTATAGGTCGAACGAGTGTTTTGTAAGCCACCTCCTTTGTTGATGGACTACATTTTCTAAGCACTCTCCCAATGAATCTCAACCTGATACCCGCCTTACCAACAATTAATTTTATATGATCATTCCACTTCAAATCGTTCCGCACGCATACTCCCAAATATTTTACAGAAGTATCTGCTACCAGTGTTTGTTCCCTTATCATATAATCATACAATAAAGGATCCTTCTTTCTATGTATTCGCAATACATTACATTTGTCTATGTTAAGGGACAGTTGCCACTCCCTGCACCAAGTGCCTATCCGCTGCAGATCTTTCTGCGTTTCGCTACAATTTTCTAATGCTGCAACTTCTCTGTATACTACAGCATCATCCGCGAAAAGCCGCATGGAACTTCCGACACTATCTACTAGGTCATTTATATTTATTGTGAAAAGCAATGGTCCCATAACACTCCCCTGTGGCACGCCAGAGGTTACTTTAACGTCTGTAGACGTCTCTCCATTGATAACAACAAGCTGTGTTCTGTTTGCTAAAAACTCTTCAATCCAGCCACACAGCTGGTCTGATATTCCGTAGACTCTTACTTTGTTTATCAGGCGACAGTGCGGAACTGTATCGAACGCCTTCCGGAAGTCAAGAAAAATAGCATCTACCTGGGAGCCTGTATCTAATATTTTCTGGGTCTCATGAACAAATAAAGCGAGTTGGGTCTCACACGATCGCTGTTTACGGAATCCATGTTGATTCCTACAGAGTAGATTCTGGGTTTCCAAAAACGACATGATACTCGAACAAAAAACATGTTCTAAAATTCTACAACAGATCGACGTCAGAGATATAGGTCTATAGTTTTGCGCATCTGCTCGACGACCCTTCTTGAAGACTGGGACTACCTGTGCTCTTTTCCAATCATTTGGAACCCTCCGTTCCTCTAGAGACTTGCGGTACACGGCTGTTAGAAGGGGGGCAAGTTTTTTCGCGTACTCTGTGTAGAATCGAATTGGTATCCCGTCAGGACCAGTGGACTTTCCTCTGTTAAGTGATTCCAGTTGCTTTTCTATTCCTTGTTGCCACAGAAGATGACCTATCTATCTATCTATATCCGGATCCCGCTCCACCTAATGCCGGGTCTCCATTTGGCTCGGTCCTCCCACCATTTTTCTTCCTCCACTCGCTGCCAGGTCACACCTCTTCTTTCCACAGATCTCTCATTTTCCACCGTGTACGTGAGCGCCCTCTAGGTCTTTTTCCATCCATCTTTAGTTCTTCCATTATTTTGAGGAGAGTCTGCCCATGCATCCTCTTAACATGCCCATACCATCTTAATCTCTTTTTTTTTAATTTCTTCTCACATACTTTCTTGTTTAAGGTCCTTAAAAATCTCTACATTCCTTAGTCTTCCCATTTTTGTTTTTTCCTTAACTGCTCTGAGAATTTTCATTTCCCCTGCTAGCATTCTGCTCCAGTCCCTTTCTGTCATTGTCCATGTTTCTCCACCAGAGCCGACAATAGGGAAGTAATAATTCTTATACTTAAGGAGTTTGTCTTTTTCTGAAACTTCCTTATTTTAAATCAGGTGTTTTATTGTATGGTAGAAATTGCCTCCCTTCTGTAACCTCCTATTAATTTCGTTGGTTATTCTTCCATCCCTAGATATTTCACTCCCTAAATAAGTGAAAGTTACTACCACTTTAAGGGGTCCACCATTCAGAGTAATATTTCCGTTGATGCCTTTCTGTCTTCCAAATACCATTACTTCACTCTTAACTATTTGTTTTTAATCCATACCTTTTCATTATTTCCCTCCACGCATCAAATTGTAACTGAACATCTTGCTCACCCCATATTACCATATCATATGCAAAAATCATCTTTTTGTCTTTTTCTTTTACTATATATTTAACTGCCCTATTCATTTCCTCAAACACAACATTAAAAAGTGCTGGAGATAGAATACTTCCTTGCTTAAGTCCTTGTCTTCCCCAATGGTGTTCTAATTCTACAACTATGTCTATTGTACATAGTCTTTATTACGTTAATGTATCCATCTTCTGTATACATCTTCTTCATTTCTTCCCAGATTCTTTCCCTGTTAACTGAGTGATATGCCTTGTCTACGTCTATAAAAATCATTATCACTATTTTGTTATACTCCCAACTTTTTTCCATCAGTTGATGCTTAGAAAATATCAGGTCGATCGTGCTTCCTCCTTTCCTAAACCCATGCTGTTCTTCACTCAGCTCCTTTTCTATCTTTTCACTTATTCGTTATAGTGAAATTCTTTCAAAAATCTTGGCTGTAAGACTCATAAAGGTTATTCCTCTGTAGTTTTTACAAAGTCTTTTATTGCCTTTTTTGAAGATGGGGACAATGTCTCCTCTTCTCCAATCGTCAGGTATTGAACTATTTCATTTACTGTTACCATTAGAAGATGATAAACAGTAAAATCTGTATTGTGCATCAATCTGATAGGAATTACATGCTCTAAAGAGTAGGAACAGAAAACAAAAAGAAGTTTAAAAAATATATCAATTTAGTGGTTGACAACACTTATAAAAGAATATTTATGGTGAGGATAACCGCATCCATTGATTATAATGTATATGGGGGAATTTCAGAGTAGGATAATGTCGAAATAGAACGAAAGGCCAAAGGTACAGTCACAAACTGAAACTGAGAGGATTCGTCCTCATTTCCTATTTAATGGTTATCGCGTTTCTAGATGGAGTCCTTGATTTCTAGTTGGCCGCCCCATATACGCTCCGAATTGCCCAAGCCAATTCTCGCTTTTATCTGGACAGCAGCGCGCAACGGTAGAGGCCGGAATAAAACTCAGACGAGCGGGCATTTTTTAACTAAGAGGTTCCCCGTTTGCAGTAGCGGGCGGGAATTTTCGCGCTTTATTATTCGCCGAGTAAACCGCTCGTTAGGGGTCTCCTCACGCGCCACCTCGCAGCCGGCCGGCGACCCCCCACTCCTGCCCCCACATTCCGCCCCTGTCCCCTCCCCGCCAACCCACTGCCATCGCACGGCCGCAATTTGCGAAGCACCGAATGGAGGCGCAGCCGGCGGCAGCATCCGTGCGAAACCGGGCGCGAAATATTCAGCGCCTGCGCGCGGCAGGTAAACAGCGCGGCCCTTGCTATGAATAGCCAAACGCCGCGCGGGATCCGGCAGCGCTGCCTGCTGTTTACATGTGCTCACTTTCAGATGCACGGAACGCCTCCCAACTAATGTCAGTGACAGGCAACACTAAAATACCGCACTCTTTCTTACCTCCCCCCCCCCTCTCTCTCTCTCCCTCACTCTTTTCCACTTCTCCTTCTCTTTTGTGCTTACCTTTTATCGCTTAATCTCTTCCGATCCGACTTAAATAAACTGACGCAAATAAAATTCGTAACGCCAAGAAGGGGTTGTGAGACAAACGAAAGTAGGTACGCGAGTTTCTACACTACTGGCCATTAAAATTGCTACACCACGAAGATGACGTGCTACAAACGCGAAATTTAACCGACAGCAAGACGGTGCTGTCATATGCGAATGATAACCTTTTTAGAGCGTTCACACAAGGTTGGCGCCGGTGGCGACACCTACATCGTGCTGACATGAGGAAAGTTTCCAACCGATTTCTCATACACAAACAGTAATTGACCGGCGTTGCCTGGTGAAACGTTGTTGTGATGCCTCGTGTAAGGAGGAGAAATGCCTACCATCATGTTTCCGACTTTGATAAAGGTCGGATTGTAACCTATGCGGTTTATCGTATCGCGGCATTGCTGCTCGCGTTGATCGAGATCAAATGAGTGTTAGCAGAATATGGAATCGGTGGGTTCAGGAGGGTAATACGGAACGTCGTGCTGTATCCCAACGGCCTCGTAACACTAGCAGTCCAGATGACAGGCATCTTATCTTCATGGCTGTAACGGATCGTGCAGCCACGTCTCGATCCCTGAGTCAACAGATGGGGACGTTTGCAAGACAACAACCATCTGCACGAACAGTTCGAAGACGTTTGCAGCAGCACGGACTATCAGCTCGGAGACCATGGCTGCGGTTACCCTTGACGCTGCATCACAGACAGGAGCGCCTGCGATGGTGTACTCAACGACGAACCTGGGTGCAGGATTGGCAAAACCTCATTTTTTCGGATGAATCCAGGTTCTGTTTACAGCATCATGATGGTCGCATCCGTGTTTGGCGACATCGCAGTGAACGCACATTGGGAGCGTGTATTCGTCATTGCCATACTGGCGTATAACCCGGCGTGACGGTATGGGATGCCATTGGTTAGACGTCTCGGTCACGTCGTCTTCGCATTGACGGCACTTTGAACTGTGAACGTTACATTTCAGATGTGTTACGACCCGTGGCTCTACCTTTCATTCGATCCCTGCGAATCCCTACATTTCAGGAGGATAATGCACGACCGCAGGTTGCAGGTCCTGTACGGGCCTTTCTGGATACAGAAAATGTTCGACTGCTGCCCTGACCACCACATTTTCCAGATCTCTCACTAATTGAAAACGTCTGGTCAATGGTGGCCGCGCAACTGCCTCGTCACAATACGCCAGTCACTACTGCTGATGAACTGTGGTATCGTGTTGAAGCTACATGGGCAGCTGTACATGTACACGCCATCCACGCTCTATTTGACTCCATGCCCAGGAGTATCAAGGCCGTTATTACGGCCAGAGGTGGTTGTTCTGGGTACTGATTTCTCAGGACCTATGCACCCCAATTGCATGAAAATGTAATCACATGTTCTAGTATAATACGAGGGCTATTCCGAAAGTAAGGTCCGATCGGTCACGAAATGGAAACGACTATGAAAATCCGATAAAGCTTTGCACAGATGTGTTGGGTAGTGTCTCTAGTATAACCCCAGTTAGCATCACGTCGCTCTTCTCATTTCTGAGCTCGCAGTGAGTGCGTAAAGATGTCTAGAAAATAGTGTCTGCCGCCAAGTACGGGGGCCTGGTGAGAAATTTCCCCTGAAGCTATGCAGCTAACATTACATAACTGTCGTGCTGTTTCGTCTTCAAGCCAATTCTCAGCCGCATTCTGCAGGGGCAATTAAGATGCTCCTGCATCGTTTGCAAATGGAAATGTGAGATTACCCACAATACAGCCCGTAATTGTCTCCCTCTGAGTTGCAGCTCAGGTCACATGAACCGCTGGTTATGAAGACAACATTTCGGCACAAGACAACGAGCCGTATGCCAGCGTAGAGAATTGGCGGAGAGCACTGGCGGCTGCCTTCTATAGCGAGGGTATGGGAAAGTTGGTACAACGCTACGATACACGTCTAAGTCGGGTCGGCGACTATGGAGATAAGTAGCTGCAAGGTGTATCTAACTGTTGCAAATAAAACATTTTTGATTTTTACCGTGGTTTCCATTTCGCGACCTATCGGACCTTACTTTCGGAATAGCCCTCGTATATTTTGTCCAATGAATAGCCGTTTATCATCTGCATTTGTTCTTGGTGTTGCAATTTTAATGGCCAGTAGTGTACTGAAAGGTGATTTTTATTCGAATTTCGCGCCACTCACATTAGTCTGGCGCTAATAGCGCCACTTTGAGGATGCAAATCTCATTTGTTTTAAATCCCAGATATAACGGTCATGGGAGGTAGTTAACTCTGGGACTGGATGTCGTGAGTTAATGCCAGCCAAGAATTCCTTTAGTTCAAGGCGACACAGACGCCATTATCAGCACCTCACTGAGTTTAAGGGGCTCCGGAACGCCCTATACTTGCAATGTTAAAATAACGCTTATAAATTACATCTTTCCTCACAAAGTATTTGAGGTAGGAAGTTGAACTTTTTACAGATTATTTATTGGAATATGGGCTACAACTTAACACAGGGATTTTACAAAATTTTAGTTCAGTTATTAAAGATGATTTTTTTTCAATTGTAATGAAAATTCACAACATTTTTTTGCAATTTTTTATTTATATATTCAAAAATATACAGTTTTTTGGAAAAAGGCTGTGTTAAATTATGCAGAAGGTACTGTGTAACATTTACTGAAAGTTTGAAACAAATATGTTTGGAAGATCCTTAGAAAACATGTAATTAGTATGAGAAAATAAAAGTTTTGGGAATCGAGCGACAAAGATTGGATTAACTTTTTAGTGCATTCCAGGTCCATAGGATGGACCTGCAAACTCCTCCTCCAGCTTCCTCTTGTTCCTCCTCCTGTTCACTCTTGCTTGTATTTCTAGACTCTTTACAGCCCTGTCTGCAGCCCGAAGGCGTTCCTTGTGTAAAGCAAGCATCGCTCGTACCATGTTAGAACCTATCTTCATTCCCATATTTCTAAATACCTTTGGCTTTGCAACATTTCTCCTTTTCTTAAAAGCCTTCAGAGGATTTCTAATAACTTTACTTTTACTCATTATTATACTTCAACAAAACAGAGACTCAAGAAACAGAATTAATTACGAATATTTTCGAGATAACGACAGAGTAAATAAACATGAAACAATCGACAATCACACCAGCGATATATATTGAACCATCACAGGTTAGCCACAACACATACTTTATCTCACATCACTAAAATGTACCTGATAAACACGGACGTTAATAATAACACCATTTGACAGTAGTTTAACAGCGCCACAGTGGGTCACGCACATGTAGAACACATTTCAAAAAAAATTTAAAAATAGTTGTAGTCTTCGGAATTGGATAAATTATATATCTATTAAAAGGTAATAGTCTGCAGATTCAGAAAACGCAAAAAAGTAAACATTGAACTTTTCATGATTTTGAGCCTTTCCGGAGCCCCTTAAACGACTTCGTGTAATAGGACTATGAGAAGCTGGATGTTCTTTCTGCGATATTGCAGAAAGACATGTCAGGAATGAAGCCACTGTACATGACTGGTCCAAGCGATGGACACTAGAATGTGCTGTTGCAAGGCGACCGGGCTCCGGACGGTTGAGTGGCACTACCGAGAACGAAGACCATCGTGTTCATTTGCTGCAACAGTGTGGTTTAGGACGCTGCACAGCGTCTAAACTGTCCTTGAAGTAACCGACCCGCCATAGTTTGTTGCGTCACAGTGTCGAGTCGGTTACTTCAAGGACAGTTTAGACGCTCTGCAGCGTCCTAAACCACCGTCGTTTGCGACCTCAGTGGTGTCTAGCGAGACCGCATTAGAGAGCAGAGTGGAGTCTGTTGTGTTTTCGGATGGAAACTCGTTCTGCTTCGGTGCCACTTATGGCCTTGGGGTGGTCATAACAGTGCCAATTTAGGAACTGCAGTCAACCCGTATGCTTACTAGACACACTGGACCAGGTATTACAGTCTAGGGTGGGAGTTTAACAGCAGGAACACACTTCTGTTTATACCATGCACCCTGACGGAAAGTTTGTGCGTCAGCCTGGGTATTCGATCTGTTGTGCTGCGATTCATGTGCAGCTCTCCAAGGGATGTTCCCAAAAGGATAACGTTAGCCCACATACCGCTGTTATAACCTAACATGCTCTAAAGTGTGTCAACACGTTGCCTTGGCCTGGTCGATCATTAGATCTCTGCTAATCGAGCGCAAATGGGACATCATCGGACGACAACTCCAGCGTTATCTACAAACAAAAATGGTTCAAATGGCTCTGATATGGGACTTAACATCTATGGTCATCAGTCCCCTAGAACTTAGAACTACTTAAACCTAACTAACCTAAGTACAGCACACAATACCCAGCCATCACGAGGCAGAGAAAATCCCTGACCCCGCCGGAAATCGAACCCGGGAACCCGGGCGTGGGAAGCGAGAACGCTACCGCACGACCACAAGATGCGGGCTATCTACAAACAGCATTAATTGTTGCTATATTGACCGACTATAAGGGACAGGCGTGGAACTGGCATTCAACATTCTGGCGGTTACACCGATTATAAATGTATCAGCAATTCATATTTGCAATGGCTTATCTCGCGCTTACCTTAACCTGTAATCTTCCGGTGTTAACGCTTTACCTAGACAAATGTATTCCCAAAGTTCTATTACTCTACGTTAATTATCGTTCAGTGTTGCTATTTTTTCCGTTTGTGTAATTTTCACTTCATTATTTGTGTGTGTGTGTCTCCGTATGTTAGTGTTACTGCACCTTGTTGTGAAGATGCTGGCTGATTATTATGTACACTGAGAAGTCGCTGACCTGGACCAGTCATAGCGTGCCAAATCGTATCATAGCTCGATGTGCCGGTGGTGGCTCTGCCTATGTCGGCTTTGCGTGGTATTTCACGCAAATAGGCAGTACAGCGCGATATTTCTGTAAGTACTGCGGTGTGTCATTTTTCGTCGGCGTAACTCTTTACCCCTCACTGTTTTGTGGTTTGAAGGACATTCAGAGGTCCAGTGACTGGACAAAAATAAGCGCTCTAGTGATCTGTCGCCACAATCATTTAATACTGAATGGGAACGACAGAAGACAAGGATAGAATTAAGAATATCTATTACGCCGTCTCTCAGTCGACTGGTAGAGAATATTGGCTATAAAACAGCAGTACAGTATCATGCATAGAAGATTAAGTTGACAATGAAAGAGTAAATAATTACATTGATCGACAGACGCGATTCTTCGTTCTGTACACTAGAGAAGTAGTTTATGCTAAATTTGCAGGCATGGAGCACGTGGAGAATTCTATAGATCGAACTGTAAAACTTCTGAAGTCCCACGTATTACTCAACTGTTAAATAGCAACTGGTCTCGATGAAATTGAATGAAGGGTATGGAGACATTATACATTACTGCGAAGTACGTTGGTTAAGTCAAGGGGCATGCCTGGAACCGTTTTTCGATTCGAAACAAGCTGTTCTAGAATTTAAGGAGGAAAATGAGTGCGGGAACGAAAATTAAAACGTCCCAAGTTTATTGCGTAGTTCAACCTGTGTCCACAGTACGACACTGCAAGGTGAGAAACGACTTATTTGTGATTTGGCGGGGTGAATTTTAAAAGATCGAAAATCGAAATGTAGAAAGAACAAATTCCGTAACATACAGTGAAGATAAGCTCAGTGGCATTAAAGAAAACGGAAGGTTTGAAGAATTCATTGTAGACTTGAAGGAATTACAAGGAGAGTTCCTAAATTTTTAAGGACATTGCCAGTCTTACATCTGCTTCAAAGCTGCTTTCGTGACCGTTTACCGTTTCAGTTTGAAAGCGTCCCTGTGCTTGTGAAAAAAAAAATCTTGTGACTAGGGCCTCCCGTCGGGTATACCGTTCGTCGGGTGCAAGTCTTTCGATTTGACGCCACTTCGGTGACTTGCGTGTCAAACAGATGTAACTGGTTCATGTGTATTGTAATCCCCTTTTAAAAACCCTGTTGGGTTGATGCTGTCTAGGACGCCTACATTGTTTTCCTCAGGTAGAGTTCCACGTGTCCTTATTGAGCTTTTGTATGTCCATCCTTTTAGCAGGACGTCTCTTGGATGACGGTCGTTTACTATCTTGACAAAAAATAAAAGCACCTACACCCGTCCTTAAGATTTTATTTTATTTTGTCGCTACCAGTTTCGATGCTTCATTGCGTCATCTTCAGGCTGTTTTGATGCGGTACAGCTTGATACGATCTCTATGCATAACCCATCAGCTGCCAGCATTACTGGATTCTTAGATAATCTGAAACTTACGTGTCAGCACTCCAACCATGGTTGGAGACGCAATGAAGCGTCGAAACTGGTAGCGACAAAATAAAATAAAATCCTAATTACGGCTGTAGATGTTTTTAACTTACGTCACGATGTCCTTATTGAGGTTGTAAAACCTCTACAATATTTCTATCACATGTGTGTGTGAAAGACCTTTCTTCGATTAATAAACTAAGTACGTTACGATTACATGGCAAACAAAGTGCGAAATTCTGTGAAACTGTCTGCGTCTGTCCATATGCCGAGATCCTGTATCAGATAAAAATTAAATTGTTTGCTTAACGCGACAGAAATAATTAACTAATTACTGAAATCTATTTTATTTAAGAAGTATTATGCATATATTGAACTATAGAGCATTACCATACGTTTACTGCAGTAAAATGTTTTGTCGGCACTATTAGAAATGTGTAGTCTATGTCCGTCCGAATGTTTATCAGAGTATTCCGTAACACTATGAAGCAAATACTTCTCGGTATTTTTGGTAATAACAATTCCTGATTTACATATTACGTTTTTATTTACAAATTACATAATGAAAAGAATAATTACATAAAAACTTGAGTATTTGCATGCAACGTTTTCTCACAATGTGAAAGCAATTGGTGAAGAACTTACCGAGATTTAAGAGTTTGAGCAAACGAAAATTTATATTTTTATCCATATCGTGAACATAAATGTTCTTTTGTTCAAAATTGTTAATCGGCGAAGGTTTTTCACCGATTGCTTTGACATTTTATCAGAACGTTGCACTGGAATATGCGTGTGTTTTTATACATCTCTTGGAGTTCAAATGGTTCAAATGGCTCTGAGCACTATGGGACTCAACTGCTGAGGCCATTAGTCCCCTAGAACTTAGAACTAGTTAAAGTTAACTAACCTAAGGACATCACAAACATCCATGACCGAGGCAGGATTCGAACCTGCGACCGTAGCGGTCTTGCGGTTCCAGACTGCAGCGCCTTTAACCGCACGGCCACTTCGGCCGGCCCATCTCTTGGAGTGTCATATTGTATTTATATAAAGGGGATACGTTATTGGTAAAAATCTCTGTCAGTTTGTTCGGAAATTCTTCAGCGATTCCTTTGAAATTTTAACTCAACGCTGCTTTCGAATATTCGCGTGTTTTTGTATACCTAGTGGAGCGCCGTTTGGTATACAGGGTGAGTCACCTAACGTTACCGCTGGATATATTTCGTAAACCACATCAAATACTGACGAATTGATTCCACAGACCGAACGTGAGGAGAGGGGCTAGTATGTTTTTTAACACAAACCTACATTTTTTTTAAATGGAACCTCGGTAGCTTTGTTAGCACATCTGAACATATAAACAAATACGTAATCAGTGCCGTTTGTTGCATTGTAAAATGTTAGTTACATCCAGCGATATTGTAACCTAAATTTGACGCTTGAGTAACACTCCTCCGCTGTTCGATCGTGTGTATCGGAGAGCACCGAATTACGTAGGGATCCAAAGGGAACGGTGATGGACCTTAGGTACAGGAGAGACTGGAACAGCACATTACGTCCACATGCTAACACCTTTTTATTGGTCTTTTTCACTGACGCACATGTACATTACCATGAGGGGTGAGGTATACGTACACACGTGGTTTCCGTTTTCAATTACGGAGTGGAACAGAGTGTGTCCCGACATGTCAGGCCAATAGATGTTCAATGTGGTGGCCATCATTTGCTGCACACAACTGCAATCTCTGGCGTAATGAATGTAGTACACGCCGCAGTACATCTGGTGTAATGTCGCCGCAGGCTGCCACAATACGTTGTTTCATATCCTCTGGGGTTGTAGGCACATCACGGTACACATTCTCCATTAACGTACCCCACAGAAAGAAGCCCAGAGGTGTAAGATCAGGAGAACGGGCTGGCCAATTTATGCGTCCTCCACGTCCTATGAAACGCCCTTCGAACGTGTACCTCACCCCTCATGGTAATGTACATGTGCGTCAGTGAAAAAGACCAATAAAAAGGTGTTAGCATGTGGACGTAATGTGCTGTTCCAGTCTCTTCTGTACCTAAGGTCCATCACCGTTCCCTTTGGATCCCTACGTAATTCGGTGCTCTCCGATACACACGATCGAACAGCGGAGGAGTGTTACTCAAGCGTCAAATTTAGGTTACAATATCGCTGGATGTAATTAACATTTTACAATGCAACAAACGGCACTGATTACGTATTTGTTTATATGTTCAGTTGTGCTAACAAAACTAACGGGCTTCCATCTAAAAAACGTAGGTTTGTGTTAAAAAACATACTTCCGTGCATTTTTTATGGTTTGTATTAACCGGTTACACTAGCACCTCTCCTCACCTTCGGTCTGTGGAATCGATTCGTCAGTATTTGAGATGGTTTACGAAATATATCCAGCGGTAATGTTAGGTGACTCACCCTGTATATAGGGTGAGTAGTAGACGTTAAAAAATATTCCGAGGATCTCGTGTTGCTATGCGCAACAAATGATGGAACGTTGTTAATTTTCTTCTTCTCGGTGTATTGTTTACACAGCACAAAGGAAACATTTCACCATTAAACCAGAAACCGACAAACCCAACGATCACGCGCTGCATCACAGGACACACCAATGAGATGATTTTTAGAAGGAAGTGGAGACCACTGTTTAAGGTACCGTCGACCAAGAGGTTATAACAGACGGGGCATAAGCTCGGATTAGGGAAAGATGCGGAAGGAAATCGACCGTTCTCTTTCAGGGGAACCGTCACGACATTTGCTTGAAGCGATTTAGGGAAATCATGGAAAACCTAAATGAGGATGGCCGTACGCTAGTTAGAACCGACGTGCTCCCAAATGCGAATCTAGTGTTCTAACCACTGCGCCACTTCGCTTAGTGAGCTATTATGTACCTGCCAGTGTTTGAAAAGAAGAAAAAACAAATCCTATGACATTGTATTTGGAGTTGTATGAGAGACATACGAGCCACACGTTGCTGGCGGTAACAGAGTGCATAGTCTCATTTCTGGGAATTTTTTTTTTGTCCTGTAAATGGAAAGGCCACTCATTGGCGAAAGGGAAACCATGGAATGCATGACGTGTGAAAAATGTCGCTGCGCTGTTCGCTCTAGCCTATAGTCACCGCACCTGAAGATGCTGAGGGACGCGTCGCAGTGTTACTACCATAGCGAGTTTCACAAACGAGGAATAGTCCGATGGAAGATCTGACTGTATCACGAGAGGTTCCCTAAATAAGGTCTTACATTCACAAAAATATTTTACTCTGTGAATCGGTGCTTGAGGGAGTATGGTACATGTGTAGCACATCCAAGATTTAGTGGCTGGGGCCGACCGTCGACTTACAAAGCGGATGACGAAGAGAATTTGTCACAACTTTCACGGAGGACCGAGAAATAAGCAACAGGACCCTCTCCATTGCGGTCGGACTGTCACACTGTTATACGAGTACTGCACAGAAAATTTTTCAGCCTACTAGATCCAGTTACGCGAATTCACTATACCTTCCTTAGTGAAATATGTCTGTGAACTGTATTGTTCGCAAAAAGCGCTGATATTGCCTCTGAAGCCGCAGGATTATCCTGCAGAAGTGAAGCCTCTGTTGATAGGCTTCCGCAGACAATGCTTATACCATATGAAATCAAAAGGGATGGTAACAGTATCTGTGCAGTACTCGTATAACAGTGAATCGTGACAGTCCGACCGCAGTGGTGAAGAGCCTGTTGCTCATTTCTCGGTCCTCCGTTAAAGTTGTCTTCGTCATCCGCACTGTAAGTCGACGATCGGCCCCGGCCACTTAATCTTAGAGGTGCTACCCATGTACCATACTCCCTCAAGCACCGATTCACAGAGTATAACATTTTTTTCTGAATGGAAGACGCTATTTAATAAACCTGTCGTGTTACAGTTGTGTTACAGTGTCAGCTCTTCCATCGGCAAGTGAGGCAGATATTGGATTATTCCTCGTTCGTGAAACTTGCCATGGCAGTAACACTACGACGAGTCCTTCAGCAGCTGTAGGCACGACGAGTATCGGCTAGAGCTAACAGGGCAGCGAAATTGTTCACATGTCGTGCATACCGCGGTTTGCCTTCCACCAGTGAGTGCTCTATCCATTTACAGTACAAAAAACATTCCCTGAAGTGAGACTATACACTCTGTTACGCCAGCAAGGTGTGGCTCGTATGTCCTGATACAACTCCACATACAATGTGATGGGATTTGCTTTTTCTTCTTTTCAAACGCTGTTAGATACAAAATAGCTCACCCAGCGAAGTGGCGCAGTGGTTAGAACACTAGACTCGCATTTGGGAGGACGTCGGTTCTAACCTGGGACCGCCCATACTCATTTAGGTTTTCAATGATTTCCCTAAATCGCTTCAAGCAAATGCTGTGATGGTTGCTCTGAAAGGGAACAGTCGATTTAGTTCCTCGTGTTCCTCTAATCCGAGCTTCTGCCCCGTCTTTAATAGCCTCTTTGTCGACGGAACAGTGATGTCCACTTCCTCCCGCAAATCATGTCCATGTGGCACTTCAATAGATATATAAAAATTCGCATCTATTTCAGTGATACGTTGCGTCAAAATTTCCAAGCAATCAGTGAAAAACTTTCGGAGATTAACGATTTTGAACAAACGAACATTTATTTCTACGACATGGATAAAAATGTAGATGTTGGTTTGCTCGGACTCTTAAATATCAGAAGTTCTTCGCCGATTGCTTTCATATTTTGAGAGATCGTTGCATGCAACTACGCGCATTTTATATACCTATTATTTTAATTATGTAATATGAAAATAAACATGTAATATACAAGGAAGGAAATATTATTACAAAAAATCCCGAAAAGTATTTACTTCAAAGTACCTGTTCTTGGAAGCCTTAGTTCCTTTGCGGCTAACTGTTACTGGTAATTTACTGTTCCGTTCCCTGAGATTTTTCACTCTGCAGCGGAGTGTGCACTGAAATGAAACTTGCGAGCAGATTGAAGCTGTGTGCCGGACAGAGACGTGAATTCGGGAGATTCACCTTTCTCTACCGACTGAACTACCCAAGCACAACTCACAACCCGTCCTCAAAGCTTTACTTTTCTGCTAACATTTAAAATAAATTCGGCGTAGTTCATGTTTACACTGCACACGAAAGCTGATAGCCACACAGTAAACAACCAACTCCAAACACAAAGTGCCGTTGGTGAAAATGTCAAGTAGTAATGTTTACCAATGCGATAACTTGACTGGTATACAAATAAGGCACAGATCTGTGACGGCCTAAAGCGCATCACCGTCGATACCACTTCTAAGTGTATACCAGAGAAACCAGTGATACAGCTTTTCGTGAATTTTGATATATACAATGTGGGCCTACAGCGCAGATAAGACTGAGTCACCATAAATTCAACAGGTTTCAGAATCAGGAATAAATGATACAGTCTTTATGCCCTTATGATTCTGAGCGCCTCAAATGTATTACTGAGCCCCATTGTAGAGTGGCTCCAGGAACACTCTTCTGAGTTTAAACATTTCTGTTGGCCACCAGACTCCCCAGATATGAACATTATTGAGCTTATCTGGGATCTCTTGCAAGGTGCTGTTCAGAAGAGATCTCCACCCCCTCGTACTCTTACGGATTTATGGAGAGCACTGCAGGATACATGGTGTTAGTTCCCTCCAGCGCTACTTCAAACGTTAGTCGAGACCATGCCATGTCTGCCACTTCTGCGTGGTCGAGGGTGCCCAACACGATTTTAGGCAGGTGTACCAGTTTCTTTGGCTATTCAGTGTAAAACGTGAGAGGGAACTACCGATCGATGTGAATCGAAATACTTATTTAAATATTTAGTAACAGATGGTGATTCGTTACCTAGCAGCATTTTTTTGTCCGTCACTGTGATAGAGACAATTGATTGCGACGATGTACTTCTTTCAACAAGACAGTAAACTTCGATTTTCCATGAAGATTATGTGCACCTCGGGATACTACATGTTGTTTATTTTGGCAGATAAGTTTACAAAGAGACAATAGACAATTGGAAATATAGTGACAAATGCATATCAGATATCCGCTGGAAACATACATTAGAGATGGGAAAAACACGAAATATTTCAGCAGCACTAAATTTTCTGTTATCATTTGTAGGAGCGAAATCACAACTTGTAGCAAAGAAGGTAATTATTATCGTTATATCTATGCCTTCTAATTGAGTGCTGCAATATTGTGCTGACCTTCAGACATCGTTACTGCACGTTAAATAAGGCTAGCAAACAAACATCATCAAATATTCGTTAATTTCACAGAGACAGCAGGTAGCTTCTTGTTACTTGCAACATGATGCATGACGCAGATGACAAGAATGTGCAGGTGCGCCGAAGTTCTAGGCTCAGACCACGTAGTTTAGACATGACAGAGTGCCATGAAACTATACTTGAGCGTTGAAGCGTACTTAGCTTGACACTTCAGCATGAAATGAGGCGGAACGGAAGGCTATCGTTTCGTGTTTCGACGAAGTGCGTCACAAACCCCACCAGAAGGTCCTGATGTAGACTGCTGAACCAAAATTTTATGACCGCCTGCTTTATATCTGTAGCACGTAATACGATGTTGTGTGTGGCATGGATTCCAACAAATCTTTGGAAGTTTTCCAAGAGTATGTGACACCAGATCTCTTATTCAAAGATCTCGCAATTTCCGTGAATTAAGGGCGAGCTTGTATACATCGGCGTCACCTTTGTTCTCATGAGGTACAGGGTCCTCCAAGTTTCCAGTTTCTTGTGGAACCATCAGGTGCTATCTGTGCTGGTGCATAGTCAGGTGATGATTATACAATTGAGGATGATCAAGTGAGGTCATGGTAAAGTGGCTGACGACATGAGCGACTGTGATGCAGTGCAAGACATGGAAAGCGTACTGGTCGCTTCAGATTTCCCTGCAGATGCAACCTTGACGATTTGTGGCTGGACAAGAAAGAAGCTCTGGCCGTGGACCAGAACTGGGCTGAAAATGATGAGTTTCTGCACACGAAAGAGTGAAATACGTATGGGCTGGTGGTTTGTGGCCTCGGAAATGGCACCCAATGTCGTTTCGGTTCTGTTTTATGGGGTATATATCAGGCAAATTTCAGAGGTAAGACGTCAGTCTGACTTCACCATCGTGCTCCTCAAGTCACTACAGCCAGATTATCGTTTTGTGACAAGGACTGTTATTTTGCCACCTCCATCGGACAAGACTTCACCCACGAAAGAATACGTACGGTCCCCAACAACGTTAATGTAGTCCACAGCTGCCATTGTGCCCTCGATCACTGTCGCAGGTCCCGCGGAAACCAACACCATAACACTGCTTTACCCGGCTGACCGTGGCGCAGTACATGTTTTCAACAGTCTTTCGCCAGCATGGCAGCACATCCGCACACGATTATCGATCATGTGTGGCCTGTTATTCATCCGAGTAGGCGGCATGTTTCCCTAAATCCACGTCCCTTGTCCACTGCAAACGTACCCGACGATGACGTTGGCTCGTCGTGGGAACACCTAGGAGTCATGTTCGATAGTCTGCGTTGAACAGTGTGCTCACAAACACTTTTGGTTGCATCAGCACCGTCGTGAAATCCACCACCTACCTGCTTCACATAGCGTGCAAGCCTTCGACTCCCGTGTTATGATATGAGGCGTGAAAACGATCAACAACGCCTTGCCGCCTTCTCGTAATTTCACCGTTCTTCTACCACTTTCCATATATGCTTATGACACCAGCACGGGAACAGCTGACCGGCTTCGACGTTTTAGGGATGCTCATTCTCAGGCACCGGGCCATAACAATTTGTCCCTTCTCAACGATGCGATGCAGTTGGTTTAAAATTTTTTAGTCCCGTATCTTCTCTAGAATTGTTGCCCATCCGTCTCTGCCCCTTTTATAGGGGTGTTGGTTTAACTTGAGACAACTAAATATATCGAAAACGACAAATCGTACGAAAAAAGTCAGTATTACTACAGAGAACATCTGTTCGTAGGGGGGACATCTGTCTGTGCATCAACTGGCCACCTACTAACCACATCATCTGCTTTATATTCTTAAATAGAACAGCGAATTTGTTGCATATTCTGTTGCTAGGCAAAAAATGCTCATCGTTTACTCAGATCATTATTTTCCATTCACAGTAGATCGTGCTGATATCAGGAAATAACAAATTTGCGTCTATTTGCTATTACGAACCGACGAATTTGACTCTACATTTCAGATACAATTTAAACGCAAGCCCTTGTGTCCTAACGGTTCATATTTATATCCAAAATTTATTTTAGTTTCGGAAATTTGATTGTATAGTACAATGTAGGAAGCCATTTCCATGTCCGGTTAGGAACTACGTTTAGCGTGATCCAATAACATCGACGTGAATTTAATAGTTTACCACTAATGGGAAATAATGGTCTTAGCAAACCGTACCTTTTTCTGGCATAGAAGCCGAACATTCATTAAAGGTTCCTTTTTGAAAATAAAAATCTGACGATATCCACGCAGGAGAGGTGGTTAAGAAGCATCCATTTTAGGACAGGCTAATAATAACTTTTAATCTCGAACATTTTTTTCGTGCGATCCGTCGTTTTCGAGATATTTACTTCTTTCAAGACAGAAACAGACACCCTGAACACTTCCCTTCCCTAGTCAGCCCCCGTGATGTCACCAGGCGGTATTCGATGTCTTGCTGGGCAGTGGCCATCTTTTTTTGGCACACCAATGTAGATTATTATTGCATTCACTAAATTAATTGAAGCGAGTACCTTGGTCATTCCTGATGTTTCTGCGATAGCTCTTCTCTCCTTTTCTTCCAAAAGCCTTCGTTATCAACCTCGTCTCTTGCGAATCATTTCCCTTCATTTCCCTAGTTAAATTAGTCTCATTAGCGGTAGTTCTCTCTCTGTGGTCGTGGAAAGGGTTCAAAGTTTTCGTGTAGAACGGAGGAAAATGGATGATATTTTTATACTAATTTCATGGAAACTTTGTTTCCGCTTACTACTACGGTAATTCTGTACATAAGCTAGAGGCATCTCTTTGAGTAATTGATATAGATTTGGCTACGTTGAATTATGTGCCATTCATCAGAATGAATGCATCGTTAGGAAGCCCGATTTCCTCCCCTGTAGCCACGTAAGGGACTTCTTGTTTCTTAATAGCTCGGTTCGATGAAGTGGCATACATGAAACATGATACACCTACGTCTACAGCGACAAATCTGTGACACTCAGAGATCTTCTCTTCTTCTTCTTCTTTCTCCCAGCAAGTATTAGTCCTTAGCTACCTTTCTTGGTTTCATAGGATTTATTCCCAGTTTTCCTTTGTTTTCCCCACACTTCTTCTTCCTACAGGCTTGTATCTACTTGCTGCTTTTGGTAGCCTTGTTTCACTCACCCGTTCTAGACTATCTTTTCATTTTTAATTCAGTTGTATTTTATCGTTTAGGTAATATGCATTAAATGGTTCAAATGGCTCTGAGGACTATGGGACTCAACATCTGAGGTCATCAGTCCCCTAGAACTTAGAACTACTTAAACCTAACAAACCTAACGACATATCACACATCCATGCCCGAGGCAGGATTCGAACCTGCTACCGTAGCAGTCACACGGTTCCGGACTGAAGTGCCTAGAACCGCACGGCCACCGCGGTTGGCAATATGTATTAAATCTTCTCTATTGTCTTCAATTATAAACCACTCTCTTTTGGAACAATCTTTTACAGATCTATAAATTTCATTTCTGCTCTTTGTACGTAACTCTCTCTCTCTCTCTCTCTCTCTCTCCCTCCCTCCCTCCCTCCCTCCCTCCCTCCCTCCCTCCCTCCCTCCCTCCCTCCCTCCCTCCCCTCCACCCCCTCTCTCTCGTTATCCATGAAGCGCTTTCATAAAACAACATTCCATTATAGAACCAGAACTTGGTGTCCTTCCAGATTTTCTTTTTTAATGTTCTTCTTATGATGCCATATAACACTTAGAACTTTCTTAATTTAATATCTGTGTCTCTGTTGTCGTCAAATGCAAGTTTAAATTAGAGATCTGTTTTGTTAATTGGTAATTTTCTTTGGCTGTTAGTGGGTTACTCCGTAAGAAAGCCATCATCATTGATCTGCTTGTGGAAATACTTTTTTATATGAGTACTATTGAAACATAATGAAAGCTCTTTGCACTCAGTCTTCTGTTTTATCTGTAAGCAGCAAGTCGTCAATAAGCGACAGCGTATTAATAAACCCGCTTTATCTTAGATTGATACTTTGTGTTGAAATGTACTTTCCGACATAGGACTGGTGTTATCTAAAGGTACATATGAAACAGTGTTGGAGTAAAACTGCATCCTTTTCTCACTCCTTGATATGTACACTCATGAAAAAAGTTTAGCATCACCTCGCTTCAGGGTTCCTCCGAGCCATAATCCCTAGGTAGCGGTCACCCACTGCAGTAGTAGCCCCTGGGCAGCCTGAGCGACGCATGTCATCGACCTTGTTTCTCTGTATCTTCTCCCTGTCCGAGCAACATCGCTTTGGTTGAATCCGAGATGCCTGGACACTTACCTTGTTGAGAGCCCTTCCAATTACAAAGTAACAATGCGGACGCGATCGCAGAGCGGTATTGACCGTCTAGGCATGGTTGAACTACAGTGAACACGACCCGTGTACCGCCTTCCTGGTGGAAAGACTGGAATTGACTGGCTGTCGGACCCCCTCCGTTTAATATGCGCTGCTCATATATGGTTGTTTACATCTTTGGGCGGCTTTAGTGACATCTTGGAACAGTCAAAGGGACTGTGTCTGTGATACAATATCCACAGTCAACATCTATTTTCCGGAGTTCTGGGAACCGGGATGATGCAAAACTTTCTTTGATGTGTGTAATTAGTATCTGTTTCACTCTTCCTTTTTGTGGAACTGTCTGTGTGTTCCAATACAAGCTCTTATTGCTAATATAAGATGGTTAAGATAACGGAGTATTTTTAGAATTCACCATGATATCTTCTTATCATCCTCGTCGAATGGATTTTCAACGTATGGCTGAAACATACCAGTTGGTTATAAATAAAGTGCAGCCACACAAGAAGATCCAGTGCGGGCTATAATTAGTAGATGTGCGGAATCCATTTTGCTGGAAAACAAATCAGTTTCACTTGTGCCCATGAGGTGCAAATCTGGCGCTGTATAGTGTTTGTCGGTATGACATCCACGCTATCATTTTACAAGTCTTGACGTGAGTGAACAGTATAGCCATTGAGAATAGACACCAACTGCTGTTAGCGAAACCGTTTTATGTGAACGGCAGCATTTACAGTGCTGCATTTAGAGAGTATCGTCGACTGAATGGCGGCCCGAGTTGAAACAATGTTAATGAAATTCGAAATTACGAGCGAGATTGGTGTGGCACTCGGGAGAGGAAGGCGTTCTATCGTTGTGGAAGCTTTAGACGAAGTTGCTGTTGCTGTAACCGACCAACTAGCACGTGCCTCGGGTAGTGGTAGCGTTCGTGCCGGAAAGTCCTGCGGTCTGTATTACATTAGTGCCGATACAGGATTCAGACGGTGCACTAACTGAAACCATATGATCTGCAGCAACGTTATGAATTTGCTCTGGGGTTTCTGGCTGCTATCGAAGTTGATGATATGTGGTATGGAGTGAACATGACATCTTTTACACTGGTGAGTGCAGTGAATACACAGAACCGCCGAATTCAGGTAACGCTTAAGGTTAGTAAGTACGTACGTCCAGTGTTAAATTTTACAGTGTTGATGACCAGTTATCTCGGAACCTTTGAGAGATAGACATCTGAAATTTTTAGGAAGTATAGTTTACCTCATTTTCTGATCAAAAATGAGGATCAGAATATACCGACAAACAACTAGTTAGTTACGATTTTGAAAATTTTGTTTTTAAAAAAATTTCCCCTGTACCTAGTCTAAGTAAAATCCATTAAAGTAGAGATATTTTGGTGATTCAGCAGATGCAGTATACTAAGAAGTAAAATAGTGTAAAATAGGACATATGTATCTGTAATAGTTCCTGGGATAATGGGTGTAATATTTTTAAAAATCTGATTTCCGGGAAATCAAGTTTAAACATTTTATTTGATATTAACTCACATATGAAGCCATGCCAGCTCCCAGAAGCAGCCAGACCCATAATCACATCTGGATCGTATACCTGATCATCCTGTAAACCTAGAAGCTTCATTTTCTTGCCTCTTGCTTCTTTAGTCATTTCCTCTGCTGCACGCTGCGCTTTCATGACCCTGATTCGATCCATTTGCAGGAAGGCTTGCAGTGCGTTGGCTCCTGGAGTGTTGCTAAGTTGCTTTCGTACCCTAGTTCTTCCCTTATTGCCCTCATTAAACGTCACAGCATCAAAAACACCCAAAGATAGAATTTTTTTGTATGCGGGTCCAAATGACATTATTGAAAGACGCATCGGGTTTTGCATTCGACCATGGAGACATTTAGAAAGAAGATCAGGATGAGATAACTCTCTATATATTGGTCTAATTACCTCAAAAACTGCAGATGGTATGTTGTTTTTGTGCCTGAACTGTTCCTCTGTACCCGCTGCTCTGAGCTTTGCGGTATTTGCACCTGAATCAGCACCATGTAGGCAAAGACCGTGTACAGGTGTATCACAGTGGATGATTTGTGGAAGAATGTAGCCCACGCTGCTTTTTTAGTTCCTTGTTGGTGATGTGTGTTTTTCCTTATTGCCATTCCATAATATTGCTGGAGATCATGTCTGTAAGTCTTTCATTACCATTTAGAGTCTCTCCATCCGATAACTTCTCTTTTCCTTTGGTCTGTTTCAGTTTTCGAAGGCTTGTTCCCATCCGTTTTCGAACGTGGCCCACACGTTCTATTTCAAAACATGCTTTTCACCATAAGGTTGGCTTTCCTCGACTGATCTGAACCCTTCGAATGACCATGCCCGGCCGGCCGCCGTGGTCTAGCGGTACTAGGCGCGCAGTCCGGAACCGCGCGACTGCTACGGTCGCAGGTTCGAATCTTGCCTCGTGCATGGATGTGTGTGATGTCCTTAGGTTGGTTAGGTTTAAGTAGTTCTAAGTTCTAGGGGACTGATGACCTCAGAAGTTAAGTCGCATAGTGCTCAGAGCCATTTGAACCATTTGACCATGCCCCAAGTACTCATAGTAGCACACACCTTTTTGCTGCTGTGGGCATCTGAACACAGAAAAAAGTGCAGCAGCCTCCATACCCCCACTAGTACCGTCATAATTCTTGGCACGACTTGTTTTATAACTTTCACTTGTTTCATAGTCAACTGATTTACACTGATGGCAGTATTTAGTTAGCACTCCGATGTTTAAAATTTTGCCTACATTTACACTAGTGACATTTCCAACTGAATTTTTAGATGCGCGGCCTCTCCTCAGCCATGTATCATCAACTGCCAAAGATAAGAATGTCGTGTTATTTAATTCCATTGCTTCTCTAGCAGCGGCTTTCTTAGAAGCAACAGCAACAGATTTGACACATTCACCAATTTCTTCTGTGTACTTACTTGACCTGGTTGGTGGGTTTGATAAGTTCATCGTCGCACATAATACCTGACCTGCAGTCAATCCTTAACCTATGCACGTCATCCCATACAGGAATCTAACATTGCCCTCAAACAAGTCATTCCTGCACTTTTGAAAAGTTCAAAATGACGTAGAGAGCAATTAAACTTTGCACTGAACAACAAGTTTGTTAGCTATTCCAGTCCTTGAAGATTTGTCCTCAAAGATGCCAATTTAACCCCCACAAATCTTACATGGTACTGCATCTTGTAAAACTTGTCCTAACACACTCAAATCTAATAGAATATAACCTAAACTATTTACATGATCTCCTTCGTCAATGAATAAGTTCTCATGGTTTCCAAATTTCCTCCTCGAAGCACCAGGAGGCGTGTCCTTTTCGTGTGTTTGTGAAACATTTATTTCAGGATCAACTCTGGATTCAGATCCAGTCGTATTCTGAGTTCCAGGGAATCGTCGCTTCTGAAAAGAACTCTTTCTTTTGGTCATGTTGAAAAAAGATTTAAGAACGTATAATACGTAGTACACCAAACCACTACGTTAACAGTTCAACACCTGTAAAACAATACACCGACAAAGTAAATCCACAAGATGCCTGTGCAATACCGCCATTTCTGTTTACACAGTGCATCCAACTTCTTACTATGAATTCAAGGAATAAACAGCTGAAAACCACAATCTTGTAGACTGAATAGTTCCAGAGATAGCAAGTCAGTGCAGAAAGACGAATTTTTATACACTTTCAATATTAACTGAGAACAGATAAAAAGTACACTTCCAATTGGCATTCATCGACGAATGACACATCAAATTATTCAGGAGAGATCCAATATTATTAAGCAACAATAACCAGCAAATGTAGCTGTTTGTTCAATTTCACTCTCCTTAAGCTGTGTATTGTGCACGAAGAGCCACTGCATTGGACGTCTGAGACTGTCTGGTGTGGATTCCCACCCACGTTTATTCTCGGTCTGTTCTTCTTTGAAGAGAATACACCCACAAAGCCTGTGAAGTACACCGTAACATCTGCACGTTATCGAGGCCTCCTTGTACAGCAAGCGATTCCTGCTGCAAGATATGGGAACGTGTCGTTCGCCTAATGAATGGTCTGCGTGATGTAACCTTCCACGAACGCATTTCCCATTTAAATGGCCCGCAAGAACACGTCATATGTATCCATTTGAAGATTGGCTCTGGGAATATGTAAAAGAACGTTTGCAACGGACATGGTTCGGCCCCTACCTAATCTAAAGGCTAGTATACAGGAACATGTTGTTAGAATTCCAACTGAATTGCTGGTAGCCTCTGATGACCACGTCGCTTCCCGGATTCAGCAATTCATCGACGTCTCTGGTGTTCATATTGAACAAATTGTGTAAGCAACTGAGGTAATCAGCCTTGTGCCATTCTCAATTAATTGACCTTTCCTGCCCATATTCCGATCCTGATCCATCAGATATGGAAACCTTTCTATACTTGTTTCTTGTATTCACAGTATCACATTTGTATCTGATGGCCAAAACTGGAACTATTTTTTTTTCACCGTAAATCGGTTCCGCATTAACGCATTAGGATGTCTAAAAAGTTTCACCGCCATTCGATAATTGCAGCCCACAATAGGTATCAGAGAGTAGCTGCACTTTAATTATAAGCACCCAGTAAGTTGGAAGGTTATATTCTCTCCAGCTCACCAAGATTGTATTTATTGTGTGCATATTTTCTGAGCAAAATCTTCCTTGCCTAAAACCATTGTCAACTTCTTATATCCTGGTCTCTGCTGAGTGATATTTTCAAACCAATTTTATAGATTTCACCTATGTGACAAATGCAGTAGGAATGGAGCACAGACGCACCAGTCTCTTCTCTATTCCAACACCTCAAACATACACCACTTAGGTTTAACAGGCGTGTTGGAGAGCAGTTTCCAGCAGTTACTGCATACCTGCGTGTTGATGTTGCTCTTCACACTCCCTAACGAGCGTCCATTAACGATAGTTAGTGCGCGTCAAATACTTTATGACCACATGCTATTACGGCAGTAGACGTAGAGGGTATTGTCCAATGGTTCCTAAATTTCCTCTAAACTTCAACCCCAAACGAGATAAAATTTTAGCTAATACCCCAACAAGGCTTGGTTTCTACCTATTTCTAAGACTAATAAAAATTAGGAACTTCTAGTTGTAAAGTAACGAAAGACCCAAGATGCACGAGCATAGCTCACACTAAAACCAATAAAACACATGTTTTTCTCTATAGTTTGCTTTAATCGAAAACTGAGACAATTAGACATTAGCTACTGATCGTATCTAAGCACACTTCTATATTGTGACTGGTATCGGCCAGTGCATGACCAGTAAGCAACGCATGTCATGCTTCTAATGCATTCAGTTCTCACTTTTGTTTTAATTTTTTCACAACCAATAATTTATTTTCACAACTGGGAAGTGTGACGAATTGAACCGCCATTCTTATGGCTATTCCCATAATAATTTAGTATTTCATATCTACAGTCCGTTGCATCAATGAGCTGCATTTTCTCTTTTATCTCTCGGTTTCTTGCTGCTAAGGCATTTGTTGATGAAGGTACTTGTCTTGCATTTTGATGATACATCTGCTGCCACCTCACATTTTAATGTCTGTCATTGCTTATTCCATACCTACAGACGCTAACAGTTCAGAAACTGTGTGAGGAGTGATATCATGACGTTTGATGTGGTCTGTATCGCTTAATTTCTATGTTCTATTAGCAGTTTCTGCATACACTGCATTGTAGGTTTGACATTTTAGTTACATTAGCACATGCCCGCTCCCAGGAATCTGCACCTCTTAGCTGAGGGAATGCTTGAATCTGCCTGTAAGGTGTTTGCCATTTTATAGGATTCATTGGGTTTCGTTTACTTTAGTATCGTTTCAACGCTATTCTAAGCCACTTAAAACACTTTAAACTAAAAACAGCAAATAGTTACTTGCTAACTACAGTCATTCACTTGTACACAGAGGTGTTTCAAAATATTCAGTATTGTAGTACGACAATCTGAAGATCGATGGGTGTAAAACTTAGTTTCGGGTTAGAAAATCGATAGTAAGTGCTCACAAAGCAGTTTACTGATGCTGATGCTACAGTTAAACACGTCTCGGCCTGCCTTAGCTATCATGCGAATGGATATTTACGAGCCTCCTAATTACCAATCGGCTGCTCTTTTATGATGTCATTCGGTAACCATAGGTGCTATCTCACTTCCGTCCCTCTGTAAGATTTTGTAGAATCCTTTCCAACTTTCTTCTCAGTGAGTAAAATTTCTTAGCGGTTTCGAATTAGAATCCTGTGGCACCACTAAAGGCTGACCCCTCAATCCACGTTGCTGAACAGCTACTGTCATTTCATATGCACATATTGCTCTTCGTGTTGAGTGACATATTCAGTGATTATTAGAAATAGTTATATACACGGCTCCTGCAGACCTTGAAACACCTGATGTAATTTTTTTATTTACTTACGGTGGCCTGCAACGCTTTTTAGAGGCTGTAGCGGTCTATCGCATAGAGCGCTAGACTCCGAACCTAAAGGTTTTGGCTTCAGTTCCAGGTTGGGGCAAGAATTTTTCTCATTCAAGTACTTCAAGAATGGTCGCAAGTACACTCACCTGACATCAAAGTGAGTGCCAGGGACCTTCCCTATCACTAGAAGGCGGCCGGAACGATGGTCTCTATATACTCCCCTCCTAATATCCCAGGGAAAGAAACGCTGCAGTCTTCCTTAATTCAGGTCATAAGTCCATTCACGGTTTGAGCACCACCAACTTTACAGTACCTGCTCCACTTGTGCAGTCTTACAACCAACGTATTATACACAAAGAGATATCAGCGTTGACAGCACTGTATAAGTAATACCAGGCAATGAGTTATTCCACAAAGCAGACTGATGCCTAGTGTAAGGTAACGCTATTTCAATCCTGCCGACGCTGCCACATTTTAACGACTTCCAGTTGGGCTGAAGGTAGTTTTACCAAGTTAAGTCACAAAATCTTAGTAAAAAGAAGCAATCTGGATTGTTTTAAGATGAACCCACATCTTCCCAGGGTTGCAAACACCCCTCACCAAGTTAAATTCACACAACCCAGTCAAAATGAACCTATGTACAAAACTCACCTCGCATGAGTTAAAGGGCCTTCGGAAGTTCTCTGCGTATGATTTTTATATTTAACTTCTCGAAAAATAGTAAATTACTGAAAGCTTCGTATTGCTTGTGTGAATCACTGTAGAAATATTTTAACTTTTTAGAAAATTGGTGTATTCTTTGTACTTGCAATAGAAGTCAAAAAATTGGAAATTAAATTTGATAGTAGCGTAAATATTTACTGAAAAGATTGTAGCCATGGGGTAAGTAGGCGTTAACGAAATTAGTATATTTTTGTATATTCACTGTTTCATTTAAGGATATAAGTTGATTTTTGGAAGTTTTAGACTGAGTCAGGAGGCAGCGATGGTACCTAACGGTTACTGCTGCCTAGTTGCTCTTCCTAAACAGTACCCCATAAACGCAAACGAGTGCATCTTTACTTGTTGTTACTCGTACTTTAGGCACTCGAATTATGCACAGCTATGTTGAAAAAGAATATCTCGATGTAGTCATCGAGTCGAGCCATGAACGTCTGCTTTTATGTCCTGCAGCTAACTCGCTGCTAATAATGTAACTATGATCCTGCAGTCAACTAATCTATGCATTGGCTAGAATTGCGAGTTAAAAAGTACACAGCAATGCAAAATAAATGTTAAATGAATAACTGAACAACAAGGATTCTATTGTAGTCTCTGTAATTGATGTAGACGAAAGACAATATTGCTTATTCAAGAAATAACATCTCAAACAAACTGGAAGTGGTCCTACGATATTCAGTTAAAATGCAGACAAAAAATAAACTTATCAAATGCAGTACCTACCATCACGTTGAGAGCGATACGAGGATGGTAGCAAAATTCCAAAGATATATAGTCTTCAGTGACTCGCGAAAACTAAGCCCATTTCGTCATGACAATGCACGAAGGATTCACCACCTCAAAATAATTCAACGTTACACGTTGCAACACCAAGATAAGTATATCAGATCTTTTTGCTGTTTTAGAGCCCATTGCTTTTGAGGTCTTCAGTCTGGAGATTGGTTTGACGCACCTCTCCGTCATACTCTCTCCTGTGCAAACCTTATACCTGCAAATAACTATTGACACCTATATCCTTCTGAATCTGCTTACCGTATTCGGGTCTTGATATCCCTCTACGATTTTACCCCTCCCCTTCCACACTTCCATCCCTGATGTCTTAGAATGTGTCATTCCAATCACTCCCTTCTTCTGTTCAGGTTGTGGTGCAAATGTCTTTCCCCCCAGTTCTGTTCAGTACCTCCTCATTAGTTACGTGACCTAGCCATATAATTTTAAACTTTATTTTGTAGCGCCACATCCCAAAAGTTCCTATTCTCTTCTTGTCTAAACTGTTTATCGTCCATGTGTCACTTACATGCATGTCTACAATTGATACAAATACTCTCTGAGATGACTTCGATGTTAACAAATTTCTCTTTTTCAGAAACGCTAATCCTACCATTGCCAGTCTACATTTAATATTATTTAATATCCTCTCTACTTCTGTCATCACCAGTTATTTTACTAGCAAGTATCAAAACTCATCTACTACTTTCAGTTTTTCGTTTGCTAGTCTAATTCCCTCTCTTTCACATGATCTGAAAATATTTCTTTATCTTTGTTTTGCTTTTACTGACGTTCATTTCATATCCTCACGTCAAGATACTGTACACACAGTACAATTGCTCTTCCAAATCTTTTGCTGTCTCAGACAAAATTACAGTGTTACCGGAATCTTTATTTCTTATCACTGAACTACAATTCCCTCGACATTTTTCCTTGATTTCCTTTGATGATTGCTCATTGTACGGACTGAATAACACTCGCTATAGGCTGCAACCCTGTCTCACTCCATTGCCGACCACTTCTTCCCTTTCATTCCCCTCGACTGTTATAAATGCCATCTGGTTTCTGCACAAGTTGTGAGTACCGTTTCACTCCCTGGATTCGACACTAGCTGCTTTTAGAAATTTAAAGATTGTACTCCTGTCAACGTTGTTCAAAGCTTTCTCTAGGTCTACAAATGCTAAAACCGTAGGTTTGCCTTTCCTTGACCTATGTTCTAAGATAAGTCGTAGGGTCAGTACTGCCTAGCGTGTTTCTACAGCCTCACAATGAATAATTACCATGTGATTTTTGAAGCTAGTACACTTGCAGAAATACCTCGCCTGAGTCGATTGCTGCATGCTGTCAATGGTCAAAATCAAGAATTCCTGGCTGGGCACCTATTAGGTTTTAGCACTTCGTTGTTGAAGCCCCTTCTCCCAGTCTGCTCGCAAACTCATTTTGACGTCAAGGTTTTCCTTAACTTCGTGTGTTTTGGTAGTGTCATTTGAGAGGAGCTTAACAATTGGCTAGCTAGTTAGAAATTACCTTAGGGTCACTCTCTAGTTTCACAATTTTGTCAGTCGAAAATAGTGTAGCTATAATTTTGCAGCAGGAAAAGTTAGAAAGAAGAGAAACAGTTTCGAGCCGTCTTGGAATGGATGAATATATATCCTATATATTTTTTAAGGATATCTTAATCCGCTTTGTCTACTAAATAGTGGCCCGTTCAGCTAAAGATAACGGCGTTGAATAGTGAACACGCCCCCTACTCTCCAAAGTAGACCATAATGGCTCAGTAATATTGAGATGATGTGAGTGTGGTGGTAAGGAGGGATGCAATAATTCATCATTGTGCTTGCAATAAGGGTCCTGGAAGATTCGAGCTTTGTGAACGGGGGAATTGTCGTCTTGGAACACAGCATCACATTTCGGGGGCAAAAACTGAAAACGGAATTTACCTGATCAGGCAAAATGGTCGCATGATCCTAGGCAGAAATACGACCTCGCAGAATAATCATGAGGGCCATTGGGCCGTTGAATATCCGATTATGATGGTCCTAATCATCACCGAACAGTCGTCGCGTCTCACTTTTATATCATAAACTCGGCCAGAAGTGAGAAAAAGTGTAAAACAAGATTAATTCGACCAAAGTACTTTTCTTCCATTGCTACATAGTCAAGGTTTTATGATTTCGACAGCACGTTTTCCTGTTGGGGGCTTTTTTATCGTGCATTGTGATTTTCGAATTTCGGATCGCCCGGTGATTCCCAGCTTATGGAGTACCCCTCGCGTTGTTTTGGTACAGAGAAGTTTCACGAATGCGATATTCAGCTCTGTAGTGACTTCAGCGACTGACGTCAAAGCCTCATTCAATGATTCATTCGAGACACACTTTAGTTCGCGCTGTGACTGAGTGGATGAGGCTTTTCTTCTTTCTCCGCACGCGGAGCCTCTTGAAACACCAAACATTCCGGCTCTCTTGGTAACGGAAGCACCCGCAATAAGAGCACCAAAATTGTGTCCACACACGAATGCACTTACCTCTCTACATCTACAAGCAGCACTGTTCTGATCACGACTGTCACTTGTTACATTCGAGCATGCATTTCTCGCAGTGTGTCCATATTTTTTGCCAACCCCTGTAGTGTAGCACTGGCTGATGAGTAAACTGAGCTACCCATTCAGCGGAGCGTGCGTAGAGTGCACGTCTCGGGAATTTGCGGCCGCAGGCGGAACGAAATTAATAGCGAGGTGAGTAGTGGTGCGTGCTAACGGTGTCAGGTCGGGTCGACGATCGGTCGATGTCGGCGGCAATAGAATCCTTGGCGGCGGTCCAGGAACAGCCCCGCGGTGCCCGGCCGAGTCCGGCGTCCTCGTAAACGCCGAGACGCGGCGGCTTGGCTGCCGGCGCGGAAACGCCCAACACAGACCCGTTTAGCCGCATCCTGCGCGGTAACGGGCAGTTACACCTAAAGGCATCGCCCGTACACGGCGTTATTACTGAATCCCAATTGTGCAACGACAGTCCACGAAAGGAAGCTATTACAGTTATTCGACCACCATCTGGCTTATGTTGTGACACAGGTCTATTCTTAATGCGCGATAGGACATCTACATCTACAAATGGTTCAAATGGCTCTGAGCACTATGGGGCTAAACATCTTAGGTCATCAGTCCCCTAGAACTTAGAACTAGTTAAACCTAACTAACCTAAGGACATCACACACATCCATGCCCGAGGCAGGATTCGAACCTGCGACCGTAGCACATCTACATCTACAGCTACATCTAAATGGATACTCGGAAGATCACAGTGCCTGGCGGAGGGTTCATCGAACCACCTTCACAATTCTCCATTATTCCAATCTCGTATAGCGCGCAGAAACAACAAATCCCTATATCTTTCCGTACGAGCTCTGATTTTATCGTGGTGATCGTATCTCCCTGTGGAGGTCAATGTCAGCAAAATATTTTCGCATTCGGAGGAGAAAGTTGGTGATTCGAATTTCGTGACATGATTCCATCGCAACGATAAACGCCTTTCTTCTGATGATGTCCAGCCGAAATCCTGTTTCATTTCATTGACACTTTCTCCCATATTTCTCGATAATACAAAACGTGCTGCCCATCTTTGAACTTTTTCGATGTACTCCGTCAGTCCTATCTGGTAAGGATACGACACCGCGTAGCAATATTCTAAAAGAGGAAGGACAAGCGTAGTGTAGGCAGTCTCCTTCGTAGATATGTTACATTTTACGCCAATAAAAGGCAGTCTTCGGTTAGCCTTCCCCACAACATTTTCTATATGTTCCTTCCAATTTAAGTGGTTCGTAATTGTAATTCCTAGGTATTTAGTTGAATTTTTGGTCTTTAGATTTGAATGATGAATCGTGTAACCTAAGTTTAACGAAATATTTTTAGCACTGATTTGGATGACCTCACATTTTTCGTTATTTAGGGTAAACTGCCAATTTTCATAGCATTCAGATATCTTTTCTAAATGGTTTTGCAATTTGTTTTGATCTTCTGATTACTTTTTGAATCGATAAACGACAGCGTCATCGACAAACAATCTAACACGGATGCTCAGATTGTCTCCCAAATCAATTATATAGATAAGGAACAGCAAAGGGCCTGTAACACAACCTTGGGGAACGGCAGAAATCACTTCTGTTTTACACGATGACTTTCCGTCAGTTACTACGAACTGACATATCTGACAGGAAATCACAAACCCAGTCACACAATTGAGACGATATTCCATAAGTACGCAATTTCACTACAAGCCACTTGTGTGATACAGTGTCAAAAGCCTTCCGGAAATCCAGAAATACGGAATCGATCTGAAATTCCTTGTCAATAGCACTCAACACTTCATGCGAATAAAGAGCCAGTTGTGTTTCACAAGAACGATGTTCTCTAAACCCATGTTGACTGTGTGTCAATGGAATATCTTCTTCTACGTACTTCAAAATATTCGAACACAACACAGGAGATACCAACAGTAATTCCATGCATAATTTCTTATACTTATTTCCTTCTAGTCGTGACTAGCGCTCTTTTCCAGTCACACGCGACTATATACTGGACGCGAGGCTCTCGAAAGCTGTGTAAATAAAATCTAAAGCGTATCAGCTAGAGCGTCGCTCTTATTCATTTTGAATAGTTTCCACTGTTATCTCACGATTAGGCCTAGTAGCGTTAATGTCACTAATCATGTATATCTGCGGTGGTATCTGACTCTTATGTGCAATTTATTTGTGATTCCTACCGTTTGTTTCAGTACGAGACTAATTAACGAGAATAGATGCGCACTGCTTGGAATAGTCGTCTTCCTCTTCCTCCTCCTCCTCCACATCTCCGTCTTCTTCTAACTGAAACATTTCTGCTTATGCAGGTCATTCACAGAGCCTTTTCCAAGCTTCTCATTTTTACTGCTGAACTTGTGTAATTAACGTAATAACATGTACCAAACAATGTCACAGTGGCTTTATGGAATATACAAATTAAAATAAAAGTTTGCAAGATGTTTTTCTAGTTTCGCCCGATTTCATGCAGTGGGCGTCTCGAGAGTAGCGTTTCATATATCAACATTGACGTCTATACTCCGCAAGTCACCTTGTGGCGTATGGTAGAGGCTACTTTTTGTAGAGCTGTCACTTTCTCCTTCTCATGTTTTAGTCGTGAACGACCCGGGAGATGAACGATTGCAGGTGGAAGCAATATATTAGTTGACTTCTCTAGGGGCAGCCGTTGTGGCCCAGCGGTTCTAGGCGTTTAAGTCTGGAACCGCGTGACCGCTACGGTCGCAGGTTCGAATCCTGCCTTGGGCATGGACGATTGTGATGTCCTAAGGGTTAGTTAGGTTTAAGTAGATCTAAGTTCTATGGGACTGATGACTTCAGATGTTAAGTCCCATAGTGCTCAGAGCCATTTGAACTTCTCTAGGAACGTACACTATCGGTATTTTAAGAGCTAATCACACTGTCATATACAACTCATGCGAAACCTGAATTTCTCCTGGCGTATATAATTTTCAATTCTAAAAGAGGAAGGACAAGCGTAGTGTAGGCAGTCTCCTTCGTAGATATGTTACATTTTATGCCAATAAAAGGCAGTCTTCGGTTAGCCTTCCCCACAAAATTTTCTATATGTTCCTTCCAATTTAAGTGGTTCGTAACAGTAACATTTACAGCGACCGTCGATACTTCGGTCAGTGTAGACCCCGCCCTTTTTAAGGCACAAACTGCAACGGACAAGCGATGTACATGGAAATTTAAAACCTCACTTCTTGAAGTAATTCAAAAAAAGCTAATACACACACACACACACACACACACACACACTGAACACTAGAGTCACCAAAGATGACCAAAATCAGAAGTATCGACAGTGAAAGACTACGAACTAGCAGGTGAGGTAAATTGACTCTGCCCCTCTGTTTTTTACAAGGGACAGAAGGATTCCAGACAGTTTAAACAAAAACCTCCATCCCTTTTTACAGGGTTGCTCGCTAATTTAATCTCAACATCTTAACACTGTCCCACTAGCTGGACGTGCATACCAATATCTCAGTATTATTATGTAACATAGGGTGATCAGTATCTCAGCAATGTTCGGCGACAGCAGATCTACTTGGCTGCTGTAATCGTGTGTTCCGTTTATGCTCAGTACATCGGTCCTGATAGTCTGATCAAAGTGTGCCATACCACACCTACCAGCAATGCCATATACGCCCGCCTTATGTAAACCAAGATCATCCTTAACAGAACTCGAAAGCACTATAATTTTAGATCTATGTCGGAAAACACATTTCACATAGTATTTCCGTAAAATACGGCCGAAGTTGTTGGAAGTGCTTCCTGCGTAAGGCAAAAAGGCGGTATACTTAGGTGGCAACTTGTGGGGCGGCGAGTTTGAAGGGCCGGCCGCGGTGGCCGTGCGGTTCTGGCGCTGCAGTCCGGAACCGCGGGACCGCTACGGTCGCAGGTTCGAATCCTGCCTCGGGCATGGGTGTGTGTGATGTCCTTAGGTTAGTTAGGTTTAAGTAGTTCTAAGTTCTAGGGGACTTATGACCTAAGATGTTGAGTCCCATAGTGCTCAGAGCCATTTGAACCATTTTTTTGAGTTTGAAGGGAAATATTGTTGTTGCTGTACAAATGTTTGAATGTTGAATCAGTTTCTGGCTTTTAGAATGTTGTTAATGCTGTCTTTCGCCGTTCTCAACACTGGCTCTCTATTTACTTGTTAGCCCCCAGAAAGTGATTTAACAAAACGTGAAGCCTGTAATTAGAGTTCCTAGTGCCCACTTCATTTGAGAGTACCATTATAGCTGCAGCTTATAGCTCTGAGGAATTAGGAGATTGTCCGGGATTTCTAATCAAAAACGATTTTCCAAAATAGTTGAGCAAATTCTCACCGTCACAAAATTAAAAAAAAAAAACACAAGTATCCCTACAACCTAACTAACAGAGCAGTTCAGAGTCTACTGCGCTGATGCAACTATAAATGTCCGAATTAAATGTTAAAAAGAATGCTCGCCATAATTTGATGAGAATATTTCATCAAACGCCACGCTAAATAATTGGTAGAATGTCTGTCCCGCGACGGCACGTGAAAATACGACAATACGCTAACTGTAACTTAATATGGCACCCGAGGCTGTTTGTCGCAGTGATACCGATGCGACGCGACTGCCGACACAGATGGCGTGTTATTCAGCGTCTGGAGAGAACTGGGGCCTTGCTTCCTCGCGCAGCGTTCTTATATATAAAGCCGCGGTGCGGACGGCTAAGGGAACGCCTGATCAAATCGGCTCTCCCGACTAGCCGCTGGGATAGTAACGCACCACTTCAAGTTACATAATTAATTATAGCTTCTTTTGTTGATGGTCGATGAAGCTCTTAATTTAACTGTGCATTCAGCACGCAGTTAAGTATTGATAATAAATTTTTGACGTGGCTAAGTTAAATATCTTGGGCGAGAGAATTAATTTAATTGCACTGCACGCAGCAGATGAGCTCTGAACTGTCCCTTTTGAGATCCGCTATCGCTATAATTTTATAGGTATTCCAAAGAAACTTTTCACATCTTCATAGTCATAGCGGACCTCCAACCTATTTAAATCTAAACATCCTAACCTTATTTCTTAGCCTACTTAATCTATCTTGCTTCCTTCAGTTTTGAGACGAAAACCAGAAAATCATGAATTTCCACTAAAATCTTAATTTGTGATATCCACTGTTTTTATTAAATCATTATGAAAGATGAATCCAAATATGAATTTTGAAGTCTCTAGCTCTTTTCTGTTGCGCCAATGATTTTTACAGAAAAACGTCCAAATCTCGGAAATGGCTTAAGTTATCGAACTGATATTTAACACTTATTAATTTAGTATTACTTCTGACATGCCAGAAAAGTTTTAGGTTATTTGCTTGATTTTTAAAGTATTGCGCAACATTTATGACGTCAGAGCTAGTTACAGCAGACTGGCTGGCACACAATGGAAACTGATGTGAATTTACTACAGCGTGAGTAGGCTGCTTCCCTACAAACTCAGTACTATCATCAGAGACCCGATGCAGAGTTGGTCGATAGCGCATCGCAGGTTCAATCTGTCTGTCACTATAACCAGTCTGACGAAATGTAGCTTCAAGATGGGCCAGCTCAGCTGGCAAAGCCTCAGTGTCGGAAATGACATGTGCCCTGTGTACCAAAGGTACTCTGACTTTTGGTCATCTTTGGTGACACTGGTGTTCAGTGTGTGTGAGTTATCTTTCCTGAATTACTCCCAGAACGGAGATTTTAAATGTGCTTGTACTTCGTTTGACCGTAACAGTTTCTGCCTTGAAAATGGCAGGGTGTACTCCAACCAAAATATCGGCGGTCGCTGTAAATATACCTGGCGGAATACCCCTAAGTTGTTTGAAAACATACAACTCATGTCTTCCAGCGTCTTCTACTGGAGTTGGGCGGGCATATACGTGCCGCATTTACGCTCATTAATGAGCCTGCACCTAAACACGATAATCTTCTTTGTAGCTTTTTTATTTCTCTAGCAACACCATTTGGTATGAATCCCAGACTGATAAGCAATTATTGGTCGAATGAGGGTTTTGTAAGTCACCTTTTATGTGGGTATACCACACTTCTTGACGATCCTTCCAGTTTATTTCAAGCAGGCATCTGCCAGGAAGTTTCAGGCATCTGCCTTATCTACGATTTCTTTTATATGGTCGTCCCATATAAACTGCACCCTGCAGTCCTGTTATCATACAGTGATGGTCTATCTATCTGTCTATGCGCACTGTGCTACATTTGTTTATGTCGAAGGTTAACAGCCAGTACTTTCACCAAGCTACAATCCCCCGCACGTCTTCCCGCATTTCGCTACAGTTTTTAGCGTTGCGATATCTCTTTGTACTTGAGTACCATTCACGAATAGCCTTATGGAAATTCATCTATTAGGTCACTTACATTATGAAAATTAACATGTATGAATATTTCTCTCTGTCGAGAATCATATCTGGTGCTCCATTTGCTAGAAGGTCTTTAATCCAATTGCACAGCCGGCCTGATATTCCGTACGATATTATTTTATTCGTTAGGATGACGTGCGGAATTGTATCGAACTCCTGAGAATCAAGAAACACTACATAAACCAGGGAGAAGGTGTCTACTGCGCACGGGATCCCGGGTTCGATTCCCGGCGGGGTCAGGGATTTTCTCTGCCTCGTGATGACTGGGTGTTGTGTGCTGTCCTTAGGTTAGTTAGGTTTAAGTAGTTCTAAGTTCTAGGGGACTGATGACCATAGATGTTAAGTCCCATAGTGCTCAGAGCCATTTGAACTATTTTTGATGTCTACTGCTTTCTGGTACTCGTAAACGAATAGAGCGAACTCTGTTTCGCTTGATCGTTGTTTGCGGAATCCGTGTTGATACCGGTGCAGGGGATTTTCGGTCTACAAAATGGTTCAAATGGCTCTGGGCATTATGGGACTTAACATCTATGGTCATCAGTCCCCTAGAACTTAGAACTACTTAAACCTAACTAACCTAAGGACAGCACACAACACCCAGTCATCAGAGGCATTTTCGGTCTACAGAAATGTCATAATGCGCAAGCATAAAAGTTGTTCTAAAATTCTACAAGAGACTGACGTCATACATATAGGCCTGTAGTTCTTTGTGTCTGTTCGACAACTATTCTTGATAACTGGAATGACCAGCGCGTTTTTCGAATCACTGAGAAAGCTTAGCTCCTCCATCGTCCTACGGTAAACACATGCTAGAGGAGGAACAAGTTCTTTCGCAGACTCTATGTAGAATGTTACTGGTATTCCATCAGTCCCAGTGCTTTTTCCTCTCACGAGCGATTTCACTTGGATAACTATGTTGTGGTTACTTATATCGATATGTCTCACTTGACGCTTTAAGGAGAAACTGCATTACGATCTTCTTGAGTAAACCTGTTTTAGATAAAAAAGATCCTCTTTCATTCTTTTCCCTCACTTCGCAACGGTGCATTCCATATAAGCTTGTTCCCCGCATATTTTCGTACAAAGTCGGCTTCAAGTGCACCCTGACAACAGTCACCGTTTTCCTCCCATACTCTCTTCTTTTTTCACTAGGCCCAAGCAACCTAGCCAACTGAGAATCGTGAGCAGTAGCCTACGGTAACGATTTCACTATCAGACTAAACGTTATAGGTTCCAGGTTCGAAACCTGCCATTGCTTCAGTTTTGAATCAAAATCATCAACAATGGCGGACGAAGACTTTCGGTGTTAGTAGCCAACCTCGTTGTGTCTTCAAAAAGGCAACGGATGAGCGGAGCGAGACTCAAGACTTCTTCTGGCCCTTGAGGTGAGCAGCAGTGATCAACAGCATGAGACTGTCGAAGACTATCGAAACCGCTGCATTAAAGAAGCGTAACATGCAAGACTGTATATGTGGCCTGTAACTGAAAGGTGTCATGTTGGTCTCTCCATTGGCGTAAGATTTTGAATTACGTACCCATTCGGATATCCAGGATAGACTGCCGAGTTCCAAATGACCACGAGAAATATACTCAATGAGCTAAGAAAAGTTAACAATCTACGAGTCGGGGCGTAGAATTTCAGACGTTTGAGCGTGGTAGAAATGCTAGAAAATCCTGAAAGCGAAATTCAACGCCTCAACATAGATATAGCGGGGATCGGTGAAGTGAAATGGGAAGAAGATACGGATTCCTGTTTAGGGGAACATAGGATAATATTGACACCAATATACGATTCGTTATGAATAGGAATGCAGGGCTGAGAGTGAGTTACTGAAAAAAGTCCAGTGACAGGGTTGATCTCATCAGATTGAACACTACACCAACGCCAACAACAATAGTTCAGGTATACTTGCCGACGTCGCAAACAGAAGGTGCAGAGGTAGAGAGTGTAAATTGAGGATACTGAACTGGTGAGTCATATGTGAAGGGAGATAAAAACTCATGCGGTAGTTGGGGAAAGGATAGAACACAGTGTTACAAGATAATATGGGCTTAGTAGTAGCAATGAGAGAGGGAAAAGATTGACAGAATTCTGCAATAAATTGCAGATGGTAATAGCGAATAAACTATTCAGAGGAAGAGGTATATCTAAAAGTCGAGAGACTTAGGGAGATCCTAGATGGATTACGTCATCGACAGACAGAGTCTGGAATCAGATGTTTGATCGGAAGGCGCGCCAGTCGGCAGGTACAGACTCAGATCACAATTTAGTAACGATGAAGAGTAGGCTGACGGTTAAGATGACAGTTCAGAACGATCAGCATGGAAAACAATCAGATACAGCAGTGCAATAACGGAAATAAATGAAGGGTTCAACAGTGGAATTAAAATTCGTGGTGAGAGGATATCAGTAACAACATTCGCAGGTGACACTGCCGTCCCCAATGAATATGACGAAGAATTGCAAGTTCTTCTGAATGAAATGAACAATCTAATGAGTATAGGTTATGGGTTGAGACATAACCGACGAAAGACGTAAGTAATTAGGAAAGGTGGACATGAGTTTGCCGATAAATGTACCATCAAAACTATGGTTCACAAAGCAGACAACATAACGGAATTTTGGTAGCTTGCAAGCAATATAACTCAAGACGGAAAAGGCAAGAAAGACCTAAGATGCAGAATAGCGCAGGTAAAGAGAGCATTCCAGACCAAATGAAGTCTAGGAGTAACACAAATAAGTCTTAATTTGAGGAAGAAATTTCTGAGGTTGTACATTTGGAGCGTAGCATTGCGCGTTAGTGAAACATGGACAGTGGGAAGACTGCAAAAGAGGAGAATCTAACCGTTGCTGGGAATTAAGTAGACTGATAGTATAAGCTATGAGTAGATTCTCCGCAGAATCAGTGCAGAAAAGAACATGTGGAAAACATTGACAATAGGAAGTAACAGGATGACAGGACATGTGTTAAGACATTAGGGAATAACTTTCGTAATAATAGATGAACATATGATTTAGTTTCAAGTGTTACTATGGGGTGAAGAAATCGACGCAGGAGAAGTATTCCTAGCCGGCCGAATCGCACCAGTCAGAGAACTAATGACTCAAAGACAATTCTCACGGACTACAATGACTGTATACTGAAGTGTGTCTATTATTTTTGTTAGTTCTCCTAGCAATGGTTTGATGTCAGCGACGCAGTCCTGTGTTCAGCAAGACAGAGGAAACATGGTTCCATTTCCTCTGAATGAAGCATACAATTTTCATCAGCACTCGTAATGACAGCGCCTTTGTCCACAGTTCTGTTGGCACTTTGACTTCTCGCCTTTCATTACGAAAGCTGAAAGTACCGCCGTCTGCCTTTTCATTTTATATTCTTCTAGGCAGACTCGTCTGCACGAAGACTGAATTCACAACATACGGGCTTCGTGAGATGTCTACTCCGTGAAATAGATGCATGATAACAACAAAAAAGCACTCTTCAGTGAAAATGTTATTTTAGATTGAGGGAGTAATGAAAATCTTGTGGAATACATTGTTACAAAATATGACGTTACCAATAACCGTTCATGTGCTAAACAGGGGTTTGCACCGTAAAATTACTTACAACTTTATAACTTAGAAGGAAGTCAGCACAGTATGTTAGGGAACAACAGTCATCATTTAAAAACAGTGTGCAGGAATAAATTGTAAAGGTCATCTTCATAGTATGTACTAAGAGGAGGGTCCCCACTGCTGTTGTTCTTGAGTGCTGGAGAACTTACATTAGTGTTAAAGAGGTAGCGCACAAAGCTTACAGTTTGTTCATAAACGAACAATAAAGATCACTCCTGCGTAGGAAGTTAAGTAAAGAGTCCACATCCATTTCTTTACGAACTCAAAGGGAAAGTAGAAAATGCCGTGGTGAAACAAGATGTCTAAATCCGAATGAATAATCCCATCATTTTATTGATTACTGTTCTCAGCATTTTATGAGTGTCTTCAATAAGTAAACATTTACTATGATGATGATCATAATGATGTGTCTTGATGACTGGTGAGGTCTTTCTTTGCAATTCAGTTTTCTAAAATCTAGTTCTCGTAACTGCATGCGATTCACTTACCTTCAATTCGTCATTTAGCTGATATCTCCTACCTTCTCTGACCATCTTCTCGGTCACTCTTCTTACTGATGCATCCTTTAAGATGCAGCCTATCCCCACCCTAACCAATTACGTTTTCTCTTCTTAACTCTTCGGAATAGTTGTTTTATTCTCAGTCACCATGTCTAACACATTTCATTGCCCTTTCACGCATCTTTTCTTCTGCTAATCAGCTTCTCTCCAAGTGTTTTTCCAACCTCCATCGCACTACCCAAGACTGAGCACCATACAGGGTAACACTGCACACAAATATTTTCATTAATCCATCACTCAGTTGTTTAACTAATAGACAACTGAAAATACACTTCCTCCGCTAAATCATTTCTCTTGCAATAGCATCCTATTTTTTCGTTGATTTTGATCATTTAGCATGGTAAGTGCCTGAAGTTATTACCTTGCTCCACCAACTCATCACAAATTTTCACTTTTATCTTCATTGCTTGCCTTGTGAAAATCATTGCCGTAGAGTTTTTCACATTTATCTTTATTTCATATTTCTTATAGCCAGTGTTGAGTTCTTTCAACATGTTGTTATTTGCATTTATATTTTCATTTAGTAATATCATGTAATCAACAAACCATATACAGATGAATATCTTTCTTCATATTGTCACACCACTCTTGCATTAGAAGCAATTTCAAACAAAGTCAGGTAATATGTATTAAACACTCTTCTGATACGGTCTGTTGCCTCATCTCCTATTCAGTCAACTTCTTTCCAATGAACTCCTGTCTTATGCCCTACATCTAAAAGTTGGGTCCCCCAAACCGCATAAATGGATTTTTACTAATCAAAAGAAAAAAAAGAAAAAAGAACTGCACAGACTTCCCTAATTTCTTCGAGGTGTTTTTTCCTACTTAATTGTAACATTCTAGTAGCATCTCTTGTACCGTTATGTCTCCTGCTGACGAACTATTCTTAATCCAGTTGTCTCTCCATCTGAGACAGCAATATTCTTTTCACTGTCTTTAGTAGAATTTTTCCGACTTATAAATCAAACTCACTATCCCGTAATTAGGATACTTAGTTGCAATTATGCTATAGTGCAGAAAAACGATGCACCACGAAGGATCTATGCAAATTTATCACAAACTGACATTCATGCAGGTATCGACGGACAATGCAAAATTGTAAACTTGGGTGGCCGTTGGATGAATGTGCAATTGCCCCGCGCAAATGGAAAGGATAGTAAGCAGGGGACATGTCGACAGCAGAGAAGAAAGTCCGCAAATTTCCTTCCGTGTATTCAGCTGGACAGTAACAATGCCTCACAGACAGGCACGTGAATAATATACGGAGATGTCAGCATTTGACACGAGACGTGTTGTTGGGCCCAATAAATCCGATTACAGTAATCGGTGAATCTTGGGTTTTGAATAGGAACGATGCATCTATTCGACGATATTGGCAGGAATGGGTGATCAGGGCCGAACACAGCCCAGTGGTGGGAGCGGTCGACCTAGATTCAAAGAGGGGTACAAGCAATCATCAGCGAGGCACTCAGAGCCCCGGATTCATCATTATCATCGATCCTTCGTGCAACTGGCGCTTCTGTCACCACAAGGATCATTAGTAGGCGGCTCACAGAAAGGAGGCTGAGATCGCGGCGCCTCTTGCCGCTACTGCTAATGACCTAAGTACACCAACAAGCCCGTTTGCTGTGGTTTGGGGGACATTCATCTACATCTACGTGATTACTGTGCTATTCACAATAAATTGCCTGGCAGCGGGTTCAGTGAACCACCTTCAAGCTGTCTCTCTACCGTTCCACTCCCGTAGGAGCACTTAAATTTTTCTGTGCGCGCCAGGCCTGATTTCTCTTATTTTATTGTGATTATCTTTTCTCCCTATGTACGTGGGTGCCAACAGAATGTTTCCGCAATCAGAGGAGAAAACTGGCGATTGAAATTTCGTGAGAAGGTCCCGTCGCAACGAAAAACGCCTTTGTTTTAATGATTGCCACTCCAATTCCCATATCATGTCTGTGGCACTATCTCCCCTATTTTGCGATAATACAAGACGAGTTGCCCTTCTTTGAACTTTTTCGATGTCATCCGTCAGTCACACCTGATGCTGATCCCACACCGCACCGAAATACTCCAAAACAGGGCGGACAAGAGTGGTGTAATCAGTTTCTTTAGCAGACATGTTGCACCTTTTAAGTGTTCTGCCAATGGAAATTAAATGAGCTTTTGGTGTCATAGGCCGGATGGCTCCTTGCGGAACAGGTCCGGCCGCCTTGGTGCAGGTCTTATTAGGTTTGACGCCACACTGGGCGATCTGCGCGCCGGATGAGGATGAAATGGTGATGAAGACAACGCAGCATACAGTCCCTGAGCGGAGAAAATGCCCGACGCAGTTGGGAATCTGACCTGGGCCCGTAAGATGGCAATCCGTCACGCTGACAGCTATCGGGGCGGATCACTGTTCTGCCAATGAATCGCAGTCTTTGATTTGAGCTATCCACAACAATATCTGTGTGTTCGTTCCAATTTAGGTTAATTGTAATTGTAATCCCTAAGTATTTCAATTTGCAGGCTTCAGGTTTGTGTGACTTAACGCGTAATCGAAATTTAGAGGATTTCTTTTAATACTCATGTGAATAACTTCACTCGTTTCTTTATTCAGGGTCAATTTCCACTTTTCGTACCATACACATATCGTATTGAAATCATTTTGCCATTCCTTTTGGTCATATGATGACTTTAGAAGTCGGCAAATGACAGCATCATCTGCTAACAATCTAAGAAGGCTATTCAGATTGTCTCCTATGTCGTTAATATAGATAAGGAACAATAAAGGGTCTATAACACGTCCTTGGGGAACACCAGATTTTACTTCTGTTTTACTCGATGGCTTTCCGTTTATTACTACGAACTGTGACCTTTCTGACAGGAAATCTCGAATCCAGCCTCACAACTGAGGCAAAATTCCATAGGCACGCAGTTTGGTTAGAAGACGCGTGTGAGGAACGGTGTCGAAAGCGTTCTGGAAATCTAAAAATATGGAATCAATCTGACGTCCCCTGTCGATAGCACTCATTACTTCATGAGCATAAAGAGCTAGTTGTGTTTCACAATAACGATAGTCTCTGAATCCGTGCTATCTGTCAATAACTCGTTTTCTTCGAGGTACTTCATAATGTTCGAATACAGTATATGTTCCAAAACCCTACTGCAAATCGATGTTAGTGATATAGGCCTGTAATTCAGCGGATCACTCCTACTTCCCTTTTTGGGTATTGGTGTGACCTCAGCAATTTTTCAGTCTTTAGGTGCGAATCTCGCCGTGAGCGAGTGGCTGTATATAATTGCTAAATATGGAGCTATTTTATCAGCATACCTGACCAGTATAAAATCGGTACCGGAGGCCTTGCTTTTATTAAGTGATTTAAGCTGCTTTGCTACACCGAGGATATCTACATCTATGTCCCTCATCTTGGCAGTTGGTCTTGATTGGAACTTAGGAACAGTCTTGCTTGGTGAAGGAGTTTCGGAAAACCGCGTTTACTGCCGAGAATTCTTCCGTGTTGTAGGGCCGTGATCCATGGAACTCTTCTATCCCTAACGTTTCGTCCAAGGCTAGTTGGACACCTTCGGACGTGCTCCTGGTTGTGCTTAGTCGGTAAGACTCAGCACAACCAGGAGCGCCTCCGAAGATGCCCAATGTAGCCTTGGATGAAACGTCAGGGATAGAATAGTTCCATGGACCACGGCCATACAACACGGAAGAATTCTCGGCAGCTGAAACATCCGGTAGTGAAAGACTTCATTGTTTCATAACTCTGCTTCTGACATTCTGTAATCTCATTGACTTTAGTAAAACTGTCTTCAGTGATGACTCTCGCTTTGAACTGAGCCCCGAACAGCTGTGGGATACTAACCTGACTGTCGCCAGGTCATACGGTCCGACATCCAGAAGTGATGGTTTGGTCTGTCACTTCATTTCATCGCAGGATCCATTTATTTGTCATCTGTGGCACTCTGACAGCAGAGTGATAACTCGAAGATATTCTACGCCGCGTTTCGTTGCTCTTCATGGCAAGCCTTTATGGGATTACGCGTCAGCAACATAATTCCCATTTCAACACGGCGGGAGTTTCTACTGCTTGTACTCCTGTTTGACAAATCCTACCTTGGCCAACAAGGTCGCCGGATCCCTCCACAGTTGATAATGTTTGGAGCATTGTGGTCAGGACCCTACAACCAGTCGTGGTTTTGACGATTTAACGCCCCAGTTGGACAGAATTTCGCACGATATCCCCCAGGAGAACATGCGTGTACTCTATCAATCAGTAGCAAGCCGAATAACTGCTTGCATAAGGGCCAGACGTGGACCAACGCGCAATTGACTTTCTCAATTTCTGACATTCTTTCTCTTGAACAAATCATCCAATTTTTTCTGAAATTCATTTATTTGTCTCTAGATGTACATTGTTTCTACCGATTTCCGTCCCATTCGGGTAATGCCTTCGTGGTGGGTCGGTTTTTTCTCTTAGATTGTAGTTTGCGGCATCGTCGTTTCTGTGAAATCGTTCACCGTTCTTCCTTTTACGTACAATATAGACGCCCTATGCAATCATACCCCTAAAAATGTTTATGGAACGATTTCACAATGAATATTTAGTTCCAGTGAGTCACCGAAATAATAAAAGAGCGGACGTCTGGAAAGGTGTGTGTTAGCAACTGAAGTAAAGTACGCCAAGCAAACATTCTCCTCAAAGTACCCAAAAGCGATGGTCGGAGGGGGCACTTCTGTAAGTACTGCTACAGCAGATCACCTATGATTGAACTAATATATAATTGGACAAAAAACATCACATGTGAGGATGCAGCAACCTCCCAGGATGAGGTATAGGCATCTGAAGTACTGTATAATGTATCAACAGCGAGACGTCAATAAAGCATAAAATTTGCATCTTTATGTTTATTAGGTGCACGTAAATTCAGTGCAGTACTTCGGCGTTAGCTCGAATGACTTGTTAACTCCTATCTGTTAGCCTTACAAGATGTGTTTCACAATGTTACAATGGCAGAAGGAGAGATTATGTAAAATGGAGGCTGGCATTAGCAAGGAAAGCGTTACTGAAAAAGAGAACAAATTTAAATTTTAGAAGCTATTTTCTGAATTTATTTGTCAGGTGTATGCAATTGTAAAGAAGTGAAACATAAAAAACAGCAACTATAACTTCAAATCGATATTGAATTATTATCAAGCACAAGGTCGTATTGGGGAGGGTTCGAGAAGGAATCACGCATGTCCTTTTCAACGTATCCATCCTGAAAATTGTATTAAAGTCTTAATGGAAACAACGCAAAATAAAAATGTGGGTGTCCGAATCCAAGAAAACACAGAAATAAATAAATATAAACAATATTACAATGTTTAGAGTTTTCGCAAAATAAGTTTCCATGAGAAATGATTCACATGCAACGTAAGAAATAGTTTCCTGAGCAATGATGTTGGGCTGTGTTCGATTTGTTTACTGTGATTAATAACATTGAATAGTTTCAGCAAAAGAGTTATTACATGCAGATAAAGCGCTTCCGGAGCCACGTGCATTTAACAAGTCTTCCGTGTGGACGAATGTGTCATGAATGTTTGGTTACAACTTTCTGGTGCACAACGTAAGATCAAAATACTAAAAGCGTGGTATGCCTTAGTCATTACTTGACAGTTCTTAAATTGATTCCCTAGTTCATCCTTAGATTCTTTGCTGCAAGCCTTGTGATATAAAAATATTCATTGTAATTGTACAGTATATGGGTTACGGGATTAAAATGTAACAAGGTCTCTCAACATGAAACGATAAAACCACGGAACTGACAGTAAAGGGGCGAGCCCCAGTTGGTCATAGAATTTTAGGTACCACGTTTTCATTCCCCTAGACCTAGAAGCTGCTCAAAAATGTTCAAATCTGTGTGAAATCTTATGGGACTTAACTGCTAAGGTCATCAGTCCCTAAGCTTACCCACTACTTAACCTAAATTATCCTAAGGACAGATACACACACCCATGCCCGAGGGAGGACTCGAACCTCCGTTGGGATCAGCCGCACAATCCATGACTGCAGCTCCTGAGACCGCTCGGCTAATCCCGCGCGGCTAGAAGCTGCTCAATGAACGTGTTTAGAGAACAGAAATTCTTCACATAGGCATACCTTTGATTTGTTTCTGCTATTGCACGCTATTGTATACGCTACTTTATATTCCTAAGTAACATTTATTGTCATTCTTTTCATGCAAAGCTCATTTCACCACACAAAATTACCTAACAACGAACTTTGTCTAACATCCTAACGCAATATAAAAATATACTAACAGCCATGTGAGATACTCTATACAGTACATTATTAGACTATACTAGTTGTTATACATTACTTTGGAGATCTTCAGGTACAATACATGTTTCAATTTTGGCTTAACACTCGAAAATTTAGGGGGTGTTAAAAGTTAAAGGTAGGTTGCCATTTAATCGCAGTGTCGTTTACAAATCGGTGCGGCAATCTAAAGGATTCAGAAAACCAAAACGGTGGAAAGTAAGCGATCACGTGAAGGATTTCGACAGTTACAGGAACAACCTGAAACGTACAAAATTGTTAAGGCTTTCGTGGCCACTTGTTGACAAACTGCCTATTGGCTTCTGTCTCGGGTTCTTCGGCCGACGTTCATCTAATGATTTTTCTGACGTTTCGCCAGCACGAGTGGCTGGCATTGTCAAAGCTTCACCCTCCATTGCCGGTGGTGAACTGGAGGCGAGCTCGCGGCCGCAGACTATATGTACCTGGCGCGCCAACGTCCGAGGGCTTCTCCGCGGTCATTTCCGGTGCGGTTCTCCTCTTGCTACCTGCGACGATCGTTCGCTGCAGTACGGGAAGCCAGGATCCGTTTACCTTAAGGCTTTCCTCTTTCTTGTTGAAACTGTTCGCGTGTTTTTGGATTTCTACAGCTTCTCTGAACAAGCGCGTGTGATAGTGCTTCTCTACAGCCAGAACTTCCGTGTCGGCGAATTTTATTACGTGGTCGGTCTCATTCAGTGCGTGTTCTGCCACGGGCGATTTCTCCACCTGCCCCAACCTGCAATGTCGCTTATGCTCTTTGATCCTGGTGTTAATGGATCGTCCAGTCATTCCGACATAAACTTTTCCGCATGTGCAAGGTATACGGTATATTCCCGACATTGCAAGTGGGTCTCTTTTCTCCATCGCCGATCTAAGACACTCTTTGATCTTCCTTGTCGGTTTGAAAATCGTCTCTACGCCGTGTTTGCGCAATATACGGCCGATTCTGTCCGTCACTCTGGGAATGTATGGCAGAAAGGCCGTACCCGACATTTCTTTTTCTGGTTCCTTACTTCGCCGAGTGTTTGGCTCTGTTACACTTCTAATGTAATTTGTGGAGTACCCATTGCTCCTCAGAACAGTTTCCAGGTGTTGCATTTCTCGTTTGAGGTGTTGAGGCTCACATATTCGTCCTGCTCTCGTTACGAGCGTACTAATCATGCCTCTTTTCTGGCTCGGGTGGTGGTTTGACAGTTTGTGGAGGTATCGGTCCGTGTGTGTCGGTTTTCGATACACGCTGTGTCCCAGGTTTTCGCCGTCCCTTGTGACCAGCACATCTAGAAATGGCAGTTTCCTGTCCTTTTCTACCTCCATGGTAAATGTTATGTTGGCATGGAGGCTGTTCAAGTGTCTCAGGAATTCACCGAGCTGTTCTTCAACATGGCTCCACACCACGAAAGTATCATCGACGTACCTGTACCACACCTTAGGTTTGCAAGTCGCCGAGTCCAGTGCCTGTGCCTCGAATTGTTCCATGAAGAAGTTGGCCACCACTGGACTGAGAGGACTACCCATGGCGACGCCTTCCAGCTGTTCGTAGAAATCGCCATTCCACGTGAAATAGCTCGTGGTGAGACATGCATGGAAGAGCTTTTTGATGTCTTGCGGGAACATGGAACCGATGTGCTCAAGAGCGTCGCTGAGTGGCACTTTCGTAAATAACGAAACAACATCAAAACTGACCAGGATGTCGTTTGGCGCAAGTTTCAGTTTCTTCAGCTTCTCAATGAAATGTCCTGAGTCCTTAATGTATGTGTCGGTCTTTCCCACGTGTGGCTGTAGCAGAGAGGCCAAGTGTTTCGCCAGTTTATACGTTGGTGAGCCAGGAGCGCTAACGATCGGTCTCAGTGGAACGTTGTTCTTATGGATCTTGGGTAATCCATACAGACGAGGTGGTAGGGCTTCTGTGTTGCGCAGGTTTCTCTGTATGTCCGCCGGCAGAGAAGACGCCTTGATTAATCGATTCGTATTCCGAGTGATACGCTGCGTCGGATCTGCGCTTAGTTTTCGGTACGTCGTCGGATCTAATAGGTCTCGGATCTTTTGCTCATAATCTTCGGTCTTCATTACGACGGTCGCATTCCCCTTATCGGCAGGCAGTACCAATATACTCTTGTCGGCGTTGAGATTCTTAATGGCTTGTTCCTCTTCTTTCTTCAGGTTGCAAGCTGGTGGTTTTGCTCGGCGCAGTATCCTGGCTGTTTCAGTGCGTATTTCCTCTGCCCTTTCACAAGGAAGGGTCCGAACGGCTGCTTCGGTGTTGGCAATGATGTCCTCCATAGGTATAGTTCTCGGGATGATAGCGAAATTCCCTCCTTTTTGAAGGACTGACACTTCCTCTTCGGTCAATTGTCGTTCAGTGAGGTTGACCACTGTCATCCCGAGAACTATACCTATGGAGGACATCATTGCCAACACCGAAGCAGCCATTCGGACCCTTCCTTGTGAAAGGGCAGAGGAAATACGCACTGAAACAGCCAGGATACTGCGCCGAGCAAAACCACCAGCTTGCAACCTGAAGAAAGAAGAGGAACAAGCCATTAAGAATCTCAACGCCGACAAGAGTATATTGGTACTGCCTGCCGATAAGGGGAATGCGACCGTCGTAATGAAGACCGAAGATTATGAGCAAAAGATCCGAGACCTATTAGATCCGACGACGTACCGAAAACTAAGCGCAGATCCGACGCAGCGTATCACTCGGAATACGAATCGATTAATCAAGGCGTCTTCTCTGCCGGCGGACATACAGAGCAACCTGCGCAACACAGAAGCCCTACCACCTCGTCTGTATGGATTACCCAAGATCCATAAGAACAACGTTCCACTGAGACCGATCGTTAGCGCTCCTGGCTCACCAACGTATAAACTGGCGAAACACTTGGCCTCTCTGCTACAGCCACACGTGGGAAAGACCGACACATACATTAAGGACTCAGGACATTTCATTGAGAAGCTGAAGAAACTGAAAGATGCGCCAAACGACATCCTGGTCAGTTTTGATGTTGTTTCGTTATTTACGAAAGTGCCACTCAGCGACGCTCTTGAGCACATCGGTTCCATGTTCCCGCAAGACATCAAAAAGCTCTTCCATGCATGTCTCACCACGAGCTATTTCACGTGGAATGGCGATTTCTACGAACAGCTGGAAGGCGTCGCCATGGGTAGTCCTCTCAGTCCAGTGGTGGCCAACTTCTTCATGGAACAATTCGAAGCACAGGCACTGGACTCGGCGACTTGCAAACCTAAGGTGTGGTACAGGTACGTCGATGATACTTTCGTGGTGTGGAGCCATGTTGAAGAACAGCTCGGTGAATTCCTGAGACACTTGAACAGCCTCCATGCCAACATAACATTTACCATGGAGGTAGAAAAGGACAGGTAACTGCCATTTCTAGATGTGCTGGTCACAAGGGACGGCGAAAACCTGGGACACAGCGTGTATCGAAAACCGACACACACGGACCGATACCTCCACAAACTGTCAAACCACCACCCGAGCCAGAAAAGAGGCATGATTAGTACGCTCGTAACGAGAGCAGGACGAATATGTGAGCCTCAACACCTCAAACGAGAAATGCAACACCTGGAAACTGTTCTGAGGAGCAATGGGTACTCCACAAATTACATTAGAAGTGTAACAGAGCCAAACACTCGGCGAAGTAAGGAACCAGAAAAAGAAATGTCGGGTACGGCCTTTCTGCCATACATTCCCAGAGTGACGGACAGAATCGGCCGTATATTGCGCAAACACGGCGTAGAGACGATTTTCAAACCGACAAGGAAGATCAAAGAGTGTCTTAGATCGGCGAAGGAGAAAAGAGACCCACTTGCAATGTCGGGAATATACCGTATACCTTGCACATGCGGAAAAGTTTATGTCGGAATGACTGGACGATCCATTAACACCAGGATCAAAGAGCATAAGCGACATTGCAGGTTGGGGCAGGTGGAGAAATCGCCCGTGGCAGAACACGCACTGAATGAGACCGACCACGTAATAAAATTCGCCGACACGGAAGTTCTGGCTGTAGAGAAGCACTATCACACGCGCTTGTTCAGAGAAGCTGTAGAAATCCAAAAACACGCGAACAGTTTCAACAAGAAAGAGGAAAGCCTTAAGGTAAACGGATCCTGGCTTCCCGTACTGCAGCGAACGATCGTCGCAGGTAGCAAGAGGAGAACCGCACCGGAAATGACCGCGGAGAAGCCCTCGGACGTTGGCGCGCCAGGTACATATAGTCTGCGGCCGCGAGCTCGCCTCCAGTTCACCACCGGCAATGGAGGGTGAAGCTTTGACAATGCCAGCCACTCGTGCTGGCGAAACGTCAGAAAAATCATTAGATGAACGTCGGCCGAAGAACCCGAGACAGAAGCCAATAGGCAGTTTGTCAACCTGAAACGTATTGTCACAAAAAAGTTTGCGTCCCATCAGATGTCTAAAGTGCACATTTCTCACAGGACTGGTATCCAGTAAGTTGTACGGGACTCGCTATGAGACACATAAAATACTGAATCCGTTTATGAAGCTAACAAAGACGTTGTCGGTGAATTACAGATTCTCTGGTTCCATTCCTAGCCCCGTACACAGTTTCAATTTGTGAAGAAGTCTCTAAACAGTGTGCTCTTCGACTCGGAGGGAAGAGTTGTCTGGTTGGAGCATTCCATGTTTTCAAGCAGTCTATGTTTTACATAAGATGAATTTCGTAAAATTTGCTACTATCCGGGCCAGGTAGTAAACACCCGCATTATCGTGCTTCTGCTCTTGATAGCGGACTTCTTCTCCTTTGCAATGTCTTCAGTGTTGGAGGCAGAAAGAAAGCGGCACCCCTTCTCGATTTTGCGTATTGACCAACAAAATTTCTTCTTTCAACACTATCTAGCTTTTTTATGCCTTGAGCTCATTATCATAAGATATGTATATCTATCACACATGTTTGGATACAAATACCTTACTCAACGAGAATACCTTTTGAAAAGCAAAAGGGCCAAAAATTTAAGACAGAATGATAGATTTTTCAAAACTTCTCTTGTTTTTGATTCTCCCAATTCAAAGCCAATATTGTGAACGCTGTTCTTCCATAGTCGCAACACACGCAGAAGTCGCGACGTCTAACTAGGAAGGCCAGGACGTTACTTCAAACTTTGTACACTTTTAGCAGTCCATTAGAATAACATGAAGTGTAAGAAAAGTTCCACGCGTTAGTGCTGTACCCGTGTGTTTGCGTCCTAGAGGACGAGCTGGAGGCTGTCATGTGGTTCACGTTCAAGGTCGATCACTAACTGTATGTTTTTAAGTTAGATTGTTTTCATCTCTAGTCTTAGTATTTCATTAAATCTCATTTGAAATGTAATGTGATGAAGAGATGCGTATATTTTCATGAACATTAATTGAATTTCCAATGCTATTTGGTTGCTTGCCGATTTTTATTATCACAATAACCATCGACAGACTACTGAACCAACGCATAAAATTTTCCTGTAATTATCTGCCTGCCGTGACTTCCGAAACCCCTTATACCAGCAGTCGGTTAAGGTACCGAGATCTGCTTTGCGCCTGGATGCTTTTATGTTTAGACACAGGTTTCAAGAACGATCGAAACGCTTGGAAAGCCCGAGTCATACATCGATATATAAAGGTGTAAGAAAATTTATTCAGTAACGCAATGAGCTACAACGTAGGGTAATGTACGATTAATAGTTGGATGTGCTTACGACATTGGAAGTTGCAGTAAGATTTTTTTTCGTGAAAACACGGAAAACATGAAACGAAATGGCATCTACTACATCGAATGAACGCAATTATCCCTTATGCACAAGGAATCTTCAGAGGTTTTGAGGAAAAAAAATCTTGTAGACATTTTGGAAAATTTGTTTCTCATTCTACAGACAGTTTGGATGCAAAGTATATGTACTGCAATACTTTTGTAAAAAGCTATGCCTAAAATTGGCAACGTACGGTTGAATGCATTTTAAGAGCTTCTTCAACAGAAGCAATTCGTCGTTAGATGGCAATCAAATATGAACCCGTTTCAATGCGCTTGATAAAGTTTTTAATTCGCCTTTAGAAAATAAGTTGCATAATGTACGTTGTAATAATAAAAATGAATAAAAAGAGAAATACCAATGGAAGTTCAATAAAACTTAGTGCACATACACCTGTCTTTTCATCATTTTACTTTTCAAATGTAATACGTGATAAATAATGTGACTAGTGTGGGAAAAAGTGTGAATGAAAATAAAAGACGAGCGGGATTCAATCCAGCGAGCATCCCATTACGGAGCTAGAACGCTAACCACACGACCGCCTGCAGCTCGTGTTCAGGATCACAACGCACGGGTACATCACTGACGCGTAAAACTGCTCTTTCGATGTTCTGGAAATCACCCAAATAGTACACCTTACTACTTACACATTATGTTGCCCTGATGGACTACTTAAAGTATTAAAAGTCTGAAGTAAATCCGTGATCCGGAATTCGTGGCCTCCCCTTGTAACAACAAGCGGGCCACAGCAGATGGACACACTAAACTCGTTGCCCCTTTTAAACTGGATCTTATCTCGTTTTATTACGGGAAATTGTGAAAGTATCTCCCCAAACAAGCAACAATAAATACCTATTATTATTATGAATATCCCTTCCTACATTTAATAATGGAAATTGCACTTCAAACATATCGTGACGTTAGGAATTATTATTCTGATATCACAGATATTTTACTGCTACGAAAAATTATGTCTGGTATGGATATTAAATATTTTTATTTCTGACTCAAAATAAATTTAAAATTCTTTTGACTCTGAAATACTACTTAGTCGGAATCAAGTCAGAGTTAATGCAAGCCTCTGTTAGAGTGGTTTCATGTAAGGATAAATTTACAACAAAGATAACCGTACTGTGTTAACTGAAAATAGGACTTTGTAAATAACTTCAAAATGCAGTGCTGGAGAAACGAAAGAAAACTAATTTTTATTTACTTTTGGAAATAAATTAAAATACCACACCTGCACAAAGTATTGGCCACATTCTCGTAAATGGTAAGGATAGAAAATGGTTTCCGTTTCACAGCTTTTAAAATTCAACGCTGGTAATTATTATTATTCAACAGTAATTCAACTTACATGAATAGGCAGCAAGCCTCCATACATTTAATGGCTTACAGAGCCTGAGCCAAGACAAGGCAAGAGTTTCGCAATAAGCTCAGAAAGACAAGTGATAAGACGACGATAACATGACGCCTTTCCTTTATGTAGTGGTTCACGGAATCCTCATATGTTACAGAGAAGTCTAAAGTTTCGATGTACCACTTGTAATCAATATTCTTCGTTGAGCATATGTCACTGTAATTAGTTCTACCATTAATGAGTGCCGTCACACCATCTTGCAAAAATGCTGCGCCCATGTATCTTGCATTATGTGCACATAATAATGAAACATTTCTCTGGCCATATGCTGTCCAAAACGTAACTACCAGTAAAAATGTTTATTAAGCGTCACGTTAATCTGTCATCGTTTAGAAGGACCGATAATGTAACCCGAAATATAGAATAAAATGGCGTCTCACACCTCACATTGCAGGGAATGTTTTTGACACAAACTTTCCGATACACTAACAGTTAGTTAACCAAACGCAAGGGAAATAGTCAAACTGTTGGAATGAGTGTTCAACAGAAACATTTCGTAATTGCTTTTGAAGCTGTAATAGTGATTGGGACCTAGTACGACAAATTTTAAGTAAGATTCTATCGTTAACACTCAGTGTTGTATTTATTTCTCCTATGACACAGGCTTACTTTTCCTGACAAAGTACGGTTCGAAATTAATTGTTTCACAGTTTTAAGAAAGGGAAAGTGTGTTTACATTTACTAAGCTTCTATATCAGGGAATTACGTGCTGCTCTGATTTCTCTGCTCCTGTTTTTGGTTGCTCACTAGCCACCAGCCGTTTCCCCAGTCAGATTCACGGCCTTTTCCTTCCTGGGCGTTTCTCTTTTGGTCCATTTAACTGGCCGTAATATATCCCTAACGAGTGCGACGTTACTGCGACGTTAAGACCACGAACAAACATTTCCTCAGTGAACGTCCTACACAGCCCACTCCACTCCAGGAATTACTGTGGCGGCACTACACGTCTCCGCACTCTGCAGTAACACCACCGTTACTTAGCTTGTGAGCTGCAGTAACGCCCACAAGTCAGATCCGGTGTTTTCGGTACATGGCTCGCGCCGGATGTCGCCTACATTAACAGCAATGGCGGTAATAATGTCGGCAGCTTAGATGGATGCTTCTTATCCGGCAAGTTAACAACATATATTAACGTAGCTTAGAACTACAAGCTGAATTACTTCAGTGAGATCCTCACCGCTGCAGAATTTTGACAAAACGCCTGTCCTACTGCTCTGTGCCATTTACTGTGATTTATTCGTGATACACAATCCACATTGTGAGTCTTCCTAAGTCTGTTGTGATTTTTCCTGTTTGGAAAAGGGTCCGCTGCTGTGTTGTGTAACCTCTAGTGGCTGCAATCGTCCAGGAACTTGCACTGCAGCACAACTGATGCACTCTGAACTTCGCTAATGATTTTTAGCGAATGGACACATCTGTAGGTAGGGAACTGTCGCTCTAAGTTATAATTTCCATTATTTCTGAGAGCATTTACTGCTTCTCAGAGCATTTACTGTTGACATGTAGGTTACTGGAGAGCGTTAGGTAAGTAATTGTAGTGAAAATTATTTGAAGTCATTTCGATCATCAGAATGAATCACTAATCGCTAAGACCAAATGGGGATTGATTTCTACTCAAGAATGAAAACTTCTTAACCAATTTATTTGTTCCTGAGGTACACTAGTACAGAAGTTTTTATCGACATTTGATGTACATGCATAAGCTTTAACGTTGTCTGGTTCCTATAAAAGCATACAGGGACTCCATCTCGCATGAGCGAGTGAGGCACGGTAGGTGTAAGACAATCTATTCATATTCTGAAGGACAGTAATACAAAATCCAGATTTAGGTTTTCCACGATATCACGAAATCGCTTAGGGCGAATTCCGAAATTCCTTTCACGAAAGGGACCGGCCGATTTCTTTGCTTTCCCTGTACTTCCATTTCTAATGATCTTGCCATCGAAGGGACATTAAACACTACGTTTCCTTCTTTCAAGTCGCAGGGCGTTTCAGCGATAGTGGTGGTACGCATGCTGTTGTCTGAACACTCGAAAGCGACGCTTTTTCATTAATTTAGACGTCAGGCAAAACTAAGTGGCCTACCCAAAACAAGAAACAGCAGTCTACATTCAGTACATTCAATGAAATTAACTGTTGCCAAAACTCAGACTGAAACGCAGTAACCCTTGTGATGGCAAGAAAAAGATTTCACCCAGTGCTTCCTCTTGTTTCGTAACGTGTCACCGGACGAAACCTACGTCTGACGCTCCTCTAACGAAAATGACATTGCTGCACTTCCCTAATCAATATGGGGTATTCATTTTAGTGATCAGTGGGGTACCCGTTGTTTAGGGGTAGCGTCTTTGATTCATAATCAAAACGTCTTCGGTCACGGGTTCGATCCCCGCCACTGCCTAAATTTTGACAAATAATCAGCATTGGCGGTCGAAGACTTCCGGCATAAGAAGTCAGCCTCATTCTGCCAATGGTCTTGTCAAAAGAGGGCGGAGGAGCGGATAGAGGTTCAGGGCACTCTCTTGTTACTTTACTGCTCAGACTTTGTGCATAAAATTGTAATTAATACTCTGATGAATGATCAGGACTGTCTTTATGGACTGTAAGAAAATTTTAGCTTTTGACCAACATTGTATCAATAAGTGTGTGCATTTGATATCTTAGTTATTGTAACTAAGAAAATTTTAACAAATATGTATTGGCCAGTGCCCAAAACAATTTGCAAAATTTTTTGTGGGGAACATGGGGGCTATGTAAGTAGGCTGTTTGGGTTTTTATATTGGTAACGCCACGTAGCGCTCTGTTTGAAAATCACTGGCCGTGCTGTGTGCAGTCTGTGGCTGGTTTGCATTGTTGTTCGCTATTGTAGTGTTGGGCAGCTGGATGTTAACAGCGCGTAGCGTTGCGCAGTTGGAGGTGAGCCGCCAGCAGTGGTGGATGTGGGGAGAGAGATGGCGGAGTTTTGAGAGCGGATGATCTGGACGTGTGTCCATCAGAAACAGTACATTTGTAAGAATGGATGTCATGAACTGCTATATATATTATGACTTTTGAACACTATTGGGGTAAATACATTGTTTGTTCTCTATCAGAATCTTTCATTTGCTAACTATGCCTATGAGTAGTTAGTGCCTTCAGTAGTTTGCATCTTTTATTTAGCTGGCAGTAGGGGCGCTCGCTGTATTGCAGTAGTTCGAGTAACGAAGATTTTTGTGAGGTAAGTGATTTGTGAAAGGTATAGGTTAATGTTAGTCAGGGCCATTCTTTTGTTGGGATTATTGAAAGTCATGCGCTAAAAATAATATTGTGTGTCAGTTTAAGCACAGTCATTTATAATTTTTCCAAGGGGACGTTTCAAGGCCTATGCCACATGGGCTTAATTCTTTGGTTACTTGTCGATCTGAATTCATCAAAAGCCCTTGCAGTTGTTATCGAAATTTTACTTGCTACAATTTGTTGCTGAGTTTTTTTTCCCCTCATTTGAACTACCTAGTTAACAGCTGCGTATCGTTTACATTTCTCCCAGCAGTAACAAATACTCACCCAGCTTAACCGTGTTTACCTGAGAGGCGCCCCCATATTTCTCGTTTTAATATAAACGACAGGTCTGCTGGGCGGCAGCGGACTGCGCTCCGTTTACAAGGTAATCCCAGCGAAGCCGGTCGCCGCTGTTCTGTACGTCCCAGGCAGCAATTATGTGGAACGTTTCGGTGATCAATACCGGGCTCTTCCTCATGATTAACGAGGCACTGGGGATAAATGCGAACTGCCGCTAATGAGCTGCCCTGTCTCCGATGCGCTGCTCGGCGTGGTGGAGGGCCGTGCAAGGTCGCGCGCACTGGACGGCTCCCTGCTGTCCCCCTCAACAGGCCTACTAACGCTGACGTCGACGGCACGTGGGACTGCTACCGCATGCCGAGCCGCGAGAGCAAGTCGCTGCTACCTCCCTACCATCGCAATATCGTTCATGAACCACTGCTCCATATTCCACGCTGTTATTCGCTTTTATGCATCGAAATTGAAAATACATCGCAACCTACTTCCATCTGCTAAATTACGTACATTTCATTTGATCAGTTAGTGTGATTACGACCTTGGTAACATTCTCTGCCCAGCACGTTGAACATGATATTTGAGGCCCTCCGAAACGAGTAATTAATTGGAAACGAATTACAGCACCAGTCGCAATTTTATTTTTTGACACCACTGCCGGTTCTAGCCACCAGGACTGTTTTCATGTGGTTAACTGAATAAAGATACGTAATAGTAATTAAACCGTGTTGAAATGAAATAAACGACATAAAATGTTACGACTTTTCGTACTCCTTTTTTCCCGTTTAGACGGAACCCTCACAGCGTGACTTACTTAAAAGGCATCGTAATTAAAACCGTAAAGCTGATTAACTTGACAATTGATATACATTATTGCACCCCACGATTTACAGTAATGAAGATGAATTTTATTCGTAACAACAGCTTTTGATCTTTCCCCTGTATTAATCTAAGCAAAGAGAGATGATATTAAAAAGAAAGAAAAAAGAGGACCTGCAAGAGTTGCTGTTCTTGTATCCAAATATTGTTTAATTTACATTCCGACGGAAGGAAATTTTTCGAGAACTTCCTATGTATAATTCCTCTCTACATACATCATACATTCAGCGTTTAATCAATTATTCAAAATGTTAGTCACAATCATGTTATTTACTTTGGCGCCAACCGATTTCAACTAGCGATGGGGTCATCTTCAGGGTATCTTACACGATTTGGTCTGTCGCTCGTAGCTACCAACCGTGCACAGGCAGGGTGACGACTCAAGCGAGCGACCAAATCGTGTAAATTGCCCTGAAGATGACCCCATCGTGGGTTGAAACCGGTTGGCGGCAAAATAAAAAACGCGATTGTGACTGTCATTTTGAATAATTGATTATAAGTTAGTTAGTCGCTGTTATCTCCACACAACTATGTTGTCTAAAAATTTAGCGTTTAGCCATTAATGTTATATCTACTGGGTAGATATAGTTAACGTACAGCGACCCACAGAGGTGCAGTGTTGACTGTAATTATCGTATGGCAGCGAAACTGGTGGACGTTCTAGCATTAATACAGAACCGAATTAGTTCTAATTTTGGCCACCGGGTGAAAATTTGAAGCTGTACAACATCTATTCGACGTCTTCGATGCTCGTAATGACCAAAGTCTGTAAGCGGCTGTTAATAATAACATCAATATTATGCCTTTCCCACCTGTGTGACATTTTCTGCCGATGTTCCGGTCCCCCTCCATTACATATCGAAACCTTTCTATGCCTCTTTCTTGCATTCAAAGCGCCAGATTTAAACGTAGTGGCCAAGATTGGAACCAATTTTTTTCAACATAAATCACTTCTTCAGTAACGTATTAGAAAGTCTTCCAAGTTTATATGCCATGCGACAATTGCAGGCCACACAGAATATCTCCACTTTAATTAGCTGCTGACGAACCAGGAGCTTGCTATTATCACCAGACGATTTTGTAGAAGCACTATATCTTAATAAAACGACAACCTTAATAATCCGTAAACATAACGTCTCTAACTTTCGTTTTTCTCCGTTTATCAACAACCATAAATCCTTTATTCTTTAAAAAATAGAACTACCATGCGTAAGACAGATGGAAACGTCTGATTACTATTGAGTTAATGCGATTGCTATTTCACGTTAAGCTTGGTTGAAGACACAAAACCATAATTATGTTGGTTTTCTTAGTTTCATACTATACACATATAGAATAAAGAAAATTTCAAAACCAAAACATTTTTCACTTTCCAGATAAACTAGTTTTCCATGCGTGTCATGCAGTTTTTATTCGTACAACAAATTAAAACTAATGTTAATTACGATAGTTTATTAATAATATTACAAAATGGTGTAAAACCAGTAAATTAAGGCGTTACTTCCACCAACGGTAATCATTTGCTATATGAGCAGGAGTGGTTCTCAGCGATTGTGTTATAAATAATACACGGTGTTTCAAAAATGACCGGTATATTTGAAACGGCAATAAAAACTAAACGAGCAGCGATAGAAATACACCGTTTGTTGCAATATGCTTGGGACAACAGTACATTTTCAGGCAGACAAACTTTCGAAATTACAGTAGTTACAATTTTCAACAACAGATGGCGCTGCGGTCTGGGAAACTCTATAGTACGATATTTTCCACATATCCACCATGCGTAGCAATAATATGGCGTAGTCTCTGAATGAAATTACCCGAAACCTTTGACAACGTGTCTGGCGGAATGGCTTCACATGCAGATGAGATGTACTGCTTCAGCTGTTCAATTGTTTCTGGATTCTGGCGGTACACCTGGTCTTTCAAGTGTCCCCACAGAAAGAAGTCACAGGGGTTCATGTCTGGCGAATAGGGAGGCCAATCCACGCCGCCTCCTGTATGTTTCGGATAGCCCAAAGCAATCACACGATCATCGAAATATTTATTCAGGAAATTAAAGACGTCGGCCGTGCGATGTGGCCGGGCACCATCTTGCATAAACCACGAGGTGTTCGCAGTGTCGTCTAAGGCAGTTTGTACCGCCACAAATTCACGAAGAATGTCCAGATAGCGTGATGCAGTAATCGTTTCGGATCTGAAAAATGGGCCAATGATTCCTTTGGAAGAAATGCGCCAGTTCTGTTTATTGACGAAGCCGTCCAGGTAAAAATAAGCTTCGTCAGTAAACCAAATGCTGCCCACATGCATATCGCCGTCATCAATCCTGTGCACTATATCGTTAGCGAATGTCTCTCGTGCAGCAATAGTAGCGGCGCTGAGGGGTTGCCGCGTTTGAATTTTGTATGGACAGAAGTGTAAACTCTGGCGCATGAGACGATACGTGGACGTTGGCGTCATTTGGACCGCAGCTGCAACACGGCGAACGGAAACCCGAGGCCGCTGTGGGATCACCTGCTGCACTAGCTGCGCGTTGCCCTCTGTGGTTGCCGTACGCGGTCGCCCTACCTTTCCAGCACGTTCATCCGTCACGTTCCCAGTCCGTTGAAATTTTTCAAACAGATCCTTTATTGTATCGCTTTTCGGTCCTTTGGTTACATTAAACCTCCGTTGAAAACTTCGTCTTGTTGCAACAACACTGTGTTCTAGGCGGTGGAATTCCAACAACAGAAAAATCCTCTGTTCTAAGGAATAAACCATGTTGTCTACAGCACACTTGCACGTTGTGAACAGCACACGCTTACAGCAGGAAGACGACGTACAGAATGGCGCACCCACAGACTTCGTTGTCTTCTGTATCTTTCACATCACTTGCAGCGTCATCTGTTGTTGAAAATTGTAACTACTGTAATTTCGAAAGTTTGTCCGCCTGAAAATGTACTGTTGTCCCAAGCATATTGCAACAAACGGTGTATTTCTATCGCTGCTCGTTTAGTTTTTATTGCCGTTTCAAATATACCGGTCATTTTTGAAACACCCTGTATTATACATGGTGCTAGATGGAGGCGGAAAGATGTAACATCTCAATGGGAGGCACAGACTGGAACGTATAAAACAAATAAGTGAGGACATTAAATAAAGGTTCTACTCTGAAATGATAAAGATTAATATCGGGGATGAGATCAAAATATCGATGACAGAAAGTGTTCACAACTACAAAAACACCATTACTTTCCTGTTTTATTTCTGTTCCTCAAACGTGCTATATCGTTTTTGTACTGTGCTCTGTTGCTTTACTGGTCTGAACTTATTATTGGCAAATTGATGTAAGACGAACACACAACTACATTCCTTTAAGAGTAGGATATTTTTATAGATTTAGTTTACCTTTTAAAAAAGAATTTTTCCATTTCGTGCAGAAATAATATCACAATTTTGTTACTGTAGTTCTAAGAAAAACAAAAGGCAGTTTTTAAGTCTGTGTTATGACCGTTAAAAATTTAAATTACGTAGTTAATTTTCTCTTTGTTTGCACGTACATGGATGCAGTCGTGTTACATATGGAAATCCCCGTGTCATGGTTCCACAGCATGCTGCTGTCAAAGCCTAGAAAAAATGGCACATCCAGCTGATACAGTGAAATTCGGTTAGGCCATTTTGGTTTGCCTCGTCCAGTGGCGTGCTTCGGTAACGTAGCGCGGGATTTTAAGTGTGTACCAGGACTGCACGCGTGTACAGGTAAACAAGCAGAAAATCAATTACCCAATTTTAATTTTTCGAAGTGATAATTAACCCTTTATTACCACCCTCTTACGAACTCCGTGAATGGTGTCTGCTACTGTATTTTATCTCCTGTAGCCGAGTGCTATGGAACTGTGACGTGGTATGGAATGTGTGCCAGGACTCTACATGTTTATTTGTAAGCAAAGGAGGTATTGTAATAGTTATCAAGAAGAGAAAATATTGTAGCAGTGAACAAGAAGACAGCCCGCATCTCGTGGTCGTGCGGTAGCGTTCTCGCTTCCCACGCACGGGTTCCCGGGTTCGGTTCCCGGCGGGGTCAGGGATTTTCTCTGCCTCGTGATGGCTGGGTGTTGTGTGATGTCCTTAGGTTAGTTAGGTTTAAGTAGTTCTAAGTTCTAGGGGACTGATGACCATAGATGTTAAGTCCCATAGTGCTCAGAGCCATTTGAACCATTTGAACAAGAAGACATATGTGACCAAGTAATGCGAGAAACAACTCACTGTTTACGCAATATTATTAAACTGTATACGAAAATTGCTCTAGATGACCCCAAATTTCATTCCTCTCCTAATTTTATGTTAAGCCCACACAGATACACATTTAGCTACAGTAACAAGTAAAAATCAGACATCGGGAAAGTTGATGTTATCTACAGAAACAAATGGCACACTAGTCAGGAAAGATGGCCTTATAAATATTACGTTACGAAACTCCAGTGACTCTAGGCGAAGAAGTGCGATTATCAACTGGTTCTTCACATGACCGAAAACTGCAGAATCTTCATGTAATCAGTTAATGTTTGGCTGTAAATGCCTTTTCATTTTAACTCAATATACTTACACGGTGTCAAATCTAAAAAGCCGTGTATCAAAATGAAGAAGTGTGATATTTCAGGGTACCTACCGAGAATACCTTGTTACAAAGGCAGCATGTCTGGGTGTACAAAAATTTCATGTGCAATATGCAAAGCCGTTTCCTGACTAACTACTACAATTTATATGTAGCTGCCAGGAAGTAAGTCATCACCACAACTCAAGAAGTTCTAAGATTTACGTTACATGCACTACATGGTCTTAAGTATTGTATTCAGACATATATAAGTGGACATTAATGTGGGGTCCGTCTATCTTTCGCCTTTATAACGGCTTGAACTGCGCTTGGGACCCTTTCAATGGGGTGTCTGAATGTCCGCGAGGAAATGACCACTTTCTCAAGACGTTCGACATTAAGATCTGGAATGAAGTCGACGTTCTGACTCATGCCAAACGCGTTCCATTGGCTTCAAGTCCGTGTTCTGGGCAGGCCAGATAACATATTATCTCGCAAAGCAATGCATCACAGATGATGCTTTATGACAGGATCCACTACCATGCTGACACAAAGAATCGTCTCCAAACCGTCCCTCGACTGTCCACAGTACACGAGGCTGTAAACTGTCCTTATATCCTTCCGAATTCAGCATTTTATTCGGAGCAATGAGGAGATCAGACTATAGTCTAACCACATAAAACAACCCTGTACCGTAGCATCACTTTCTGTTGGTTCCAGTGCTGACTCTACACTTCAGCGTATGCAATGTTTTCCAGCATTCGTCATTTCAAACTCTTAAGATTGCCACGGAGATAGCGTGATTCGTCGCTCCAAGTCACTCGCTACCACTCATCGAGTGTCTGTGGCGTCAGTTTTTACATCACCTTAAGCGTCTCTTATTACTAACTACGGAAATGTGTGGCTTCTAAGGAGCGGCTCGGACATTGCAACCCACTATTTTAAATCCGTAAGCATAACCATTGTGCTCGCTGGACTACTGGTAGCACTCTGGAATTCGGAAGAGATTCATTCCGTTGATTTCATGCACTTTCTCCAGACATCTTTTGTAAAAGTCGACAGTCACTGTCCTTCAGTACTGGGTGGTTATAATTAATGTACATCTGCGAACAGATGCACTGTGTGGGCTGTAATTATCGCATGGCAGCGAATCTTGACAGGTATTCGAAAGCGTTTATCAGGAACCGATATAAACCGAGAAAAAATTAGTCCCTATTTTGGCCAGCTGATGCAAATCTGTCGCTGCGAATCCAAGAAAGACTTACGGAAATGTTTCTATATGTTATGGATTAGAAACGGGCTGTGGACAGGAAAGGTCAATCAAACGCGAAAGGCGGAGTGTTGATTTTATTGTTAACCGCCGCTTACAAAGTTTGTTCAATATGAGGACCGGAGACGTCGACGAGACGCTGTACAGCGCCAGATTTGCACATCGCTGCAAAAATTGGAACTAATTTTTCCCCAGTACAAATCCCGCATTTACTCATTTGTGTATCTACCAAGATACGCTGTCATACGATAGTTAAAGACCACAATTACCACCCTGAAAACGTACACTTTAACTACACTGAAGAGCGAAATAAACTGGTACACCTACCATATATCGTGTAAAGCCCCCGTGAGAACGCAGAAGACCTGCAACACGACGTGGCATGGACTCGATTAATGTCTGAAGTATTGCCAAAGGGAACTGACACCATGAATCCTGCAAAGCTGTCCATAAATCCGTAAGAGTATGAGGGAGTGAAGATCGCTTCCGAACAGCAAGTTGCAAGAATTTTCATGTCTGGGCAGTTTCCCAGATATACTCAATAATTTTCATATCTGGGCAGTTTGGTTCGCAGCGAAAGTGTTTCAACTCAGAAGAGTGTTCCCGGAGTCACTCTCTAGCAATTCTTAACGTGTGGGGTGTCGGTTGTCCTGCTGGAATTGCCCAAGTCCGTTGCAATGTGCAGTGGACATGAATGGATTCAGTTGATCAGATAGGATGCTTACGTACAGTCTTAGACAATAAAACTGACCGCCGGCCGGCCGCCACCGAGACTAAGTCCGAGTCATTCACTTAAGGTGGCCAATAAAACTGACCGCCCCTGACAACTCTAAGTCCGGCCATATGCACAATCTGGCAACACTGTAAGATGCGGAAGTGTTAGAAGGAAGTATTGTCTACTTCCGAGACGTTGTCGGACTATGTGAGCCCGTGGTCTAGTGGCAAGCGTCGTGCGTTCTAAGCTTATAGTCGCCTGTTCGCGTCCAACTGGTTTTCTTTTTTTTTTTTTTTTTTTTTTCCACAGTCGGTCTAAAGTTATGAGTCTGACTGAACATCAAAGATAATTCGCTTAACATTCTACCCACCAGCAATAACAAGTATTCCAGAAACAATTCCGCAGGACAGCTCGTGGCTGCGTCGCGATCATAACAGCTTACGCTCGAGCGTTTCCTCGCGCTGCAGCGGCTACCGGCCACCGGCCAGGCGCCACCCGCCGCCTGAAATCCGGCACCGCTCAGGTGAACGCGGCGCGACGCTGTCAGTGTATGTATCAACTGTCATTTTAGAATTTGAAGTTCTAGTTATCATCTTGCAGTTAAGCATTGGATTTTGCATACTTGAGAATCATGAACTACAGTTAAGCATTGTAAAATTGAGTCGTAAGTCGAAATAGGTGTAACATCTGCAACACAACGTTTACTTTTGGTATAACAGAGGGGTGAATGCAGAGGAGGCAGCTAGAAAGATTTGAATTGTGTGTGGAGCGAGTGCTTTTGGGAAAAATACGCCAGAAAAAGATATTCTTGTTTCAACAAAGATCGTTCTGGCATCAATGATTTTCCACATTAAGCAAGTCTCGACTACTGATATATGTGATAGATTACCATTTTACCATCATGCGACATTTGCATTCAACAGGCAAAGTTCAGAAGTCTGGTGTACGAGTACTACATGCTCTAATTCGAAACAACAAAAATCAACGGAGTGACTATTATTGAACGTCATCAGGTCGCTCATTGAGCATTCGTATGCAGTACTGTAACTGGTGACGTGTTATGATGCCTTTATCATTAACTTCCTAAGAAGAAATGAAAGGCTGAGCCCCTCCAAAAGACATAAACTCGAGCAAAGAGTAGTGTGAACATAATATTTTACATCTGATAGCTCCAAAAGTGAGTTTTGGGATACGAATTCTACCAAAACACAGCTGGAATTTGTTGCCAACAACTGAGACACCTTTCGGTCTCAGCGTAAGAAAATCGAGCAACACAACTACATCACATGTTCTACTGCATGATAACGCACTTCTTGATTTGAGAAACAAAACTATCCAGGAGATTGAAATTAAAGTCGTCCCTCAGGCACTTGTATTGATAGAGAAGTCCTCTCTCAAGCACTTGTCCCTCTCGTCATATATTCGTTAAGCTTTACCTTTCCCGCTCTTGATCGATCAACCGTCGACGCAATTCATTTCTAGACGAAAATACTCTTAAAACTACTCTAGTATAATTATATCGTTGAAACCAGTAGGTTTCTACTGGCGTAGAATTTGTAAACAACTTTAGCATTGTCAGATCGTTTTAGATATCGTGAAAGAAAATTCTTTTTTTGATTAATTTCTCATTGATGATTACTGTTGCGTTTAGTAAACTATCGGAAAATCCAATTAAAATATTCACTGTACTAATACAAAATAAATTCAGCTTACTACACAAACATCACGACGGCAGACTATCTTAATAAAGCATTAAGTATCTGTGAGACGATTGAGCGTATTTTAACACGAATTAGTAGGACATTACCGACTTTTGACTTCGAAAAGATCCGTATTTACTTCATTTCCTGTATCATCCGCTATTATTATGAAAAGTGGCATTTCATAGATATAATTATGTATTCACAACAACAAAAAATATGTCGTCATTATGAATTTGGCAGTACCGTAAGGTTTTCGCTCTGACACTAAGGGTTACTGAAAGTAGCAAGGCGCGTTGTTTTACGATTCCCTTATTGCGTTTGTATCTGCCTGCTTGTAGCTCTGCTACAAAAGAATTAAAAATCTGGCTTTCAGCGAGTCTCGAAAGACGAACGAAAGCAGCTTGCACCTGGTAGCCAAACATGTTTCTTGGGAACAGGCTACTTCCTAAGTGGGAAGACATTCTTTTGTGGTTGAATTGTTGGCAAATGTCAGTCAGACGTGTGCTGTTGGTCTAAGCGTTTCGGTGTGTTGAATTTGTACCAATGATTTTTCTACAGGTTTTTTCTGTCCCAAATAGAGAGTTGAAGCCTCCCATTAGTATTTTCACGTCATCTTGGTAAATTTTGCTCATAGTATTTTCGAGTGTGTTCCACAATTTTTCGACATTTTCGGTGTTTTCCTTATTTTCGATGTTGGTGGGGGCATGTGCATTTATGAGTGTATATTTTTTATAGGGGCTCTGAATGAGCATAGTCATAACTCGATTGTGGATGGGTGTGATTTCTTCGACAGAGTCGTTGATAGATCTGTGTTCGAGAAATGCAATGCCGAGGATTGGTGCGAGTTTCGCTACCTTTTGTTGTATTTTGAAGATGCCATGGTTTCCATAATGCAAGTTTTAATTGTAAATTAATCGTGGTTCTTGAAGAGCAAGGATGAGAATTTTTTGGCGGACGATTTCTTTTGTGAGATTATTTAGGTTTCTTGTTTGGATCAATGTATCGATGTTTAGTTTTCAAGTGAATGTTTTCTGCTTGTAGGGAAATTTACCAGAGATCTTCGATATTCTCTGCCGTGCTAACCTGGACTCCCCAGAGTGCGAAAATCCAACTGCCGCCTATCGGTGGCCAGGTTGTGTACCACCTGGGATAAAGTTACCTTTGCTTGCATAGTTCATGTTTTCTTGTGTTTCATTGGTTTGGCCTGGGTGATACCAGGACCGGACAGGACCAGAGGGTGTTGAAGCCTTTGGAAGCAAATATTTTCAGCCAAGCTCATTGAGCTAACAGACGGTGACCAGAGTAGCGGTGATTTTCACTCAGATGTGTCTGGATTTTGGGTTCAACGGATTGAGTAGCCGTTCAGGATTGTGTTAGTATTTGGTTCACCACAAGTATTTGATTTCCACTGTACCATCCATATGGGGGAGGGTTTCCCCTATCGGCCACACGGGATTTTTATTATTATTATTATTGTCATTATGTCATCAGCAAATCCGATATGGTGTATCTTCCCTCCACTGAAATAGATGTGTGTTGTTCGATTCAGTATTTCCATCACATAAACATGGTTTATAATTACGTTACATTGCTGCTAGTAGACATATTTCTCACTTTTTCTTAGACAGTTGCTAGCTGTTACCCCATCATAGGAATTTATGTTCGCAGCATTGTTGCAATACAGACGTTCAAATTATCCGATTTCTGTAATTTCATTTCGATACAAGATCGTCCTAATCGGATTCAGCCAGTCAGTCTTAATGTGGCTATCCGACTACGACGCTCATCATATGATAGACTGGGTGAACCACATTCTTAATCGGACTGTTGAATCCAGATCACTTATCTATGACAGGGAATGAATTCTTAAACACTGTGCTTATTACAAATACGTTATTTAAATATAAATATATGAACTAACGACATAACAATGTATTTACAGGAGCAGAGACCCATCCATCATAGTAGAGCAGTGCGAGATTGGTTTCAGGGCCAAGAGAGGATGAAGCTGTAGCCGTTTGTTCCACGATCACCGAACATCAACCAGATAGAGAATATGTGGGCAGAGGTAACAAGGTCATTGCCATGTGTCCCTACAAATGCAAGCGACCTTTGGACGAATATAGAAAACGTATGGTGGGAAGTAAACCATCACGCTACACTGTCGACGACTTAATGAAATCAATTTCCCTACGCCCTCGAGAAATCTTACGTAATGATCGTGGGTGGGTTGGTTACTAAATGTATACTCGTCCACAAAGCCCATGTGGACAGTTATCTGATAATCGGTCAAGCTTTGCTTTGTCGCAGCCCTTTAGCATACATCAAGTCCATATACTTTCAGTCCCCTCCTTACAATTCTTGCAGTGCAAGGTAATTGAAAAATCTCATCCACTCGACGCCAACTGAGGAACTGACTGGTGCATGTGTTGTTCAACACACAGTAGTTGTCACCCTCACAGGAATCAATGACTGTTTGTGTGTGTGTGTGTGTGTGTGTGTGCGTTTTCGTGTTAACGTACGATGTGAATCAATACTATTAACATTAGAGAGACAACCAACAATAAATATTGCATCAAATATGACTGTAAAGTATTTTAATGCGATGGGAAGCTACAAACTGAATTTTTACCCATCCCACGTCCTGCGTATTCCGTTAAGTAAGATCTATTAACTCCATAGTATCGTTAGCAGAGACAGTGCGCTCTTGTTGTCGAGGCTCGCGACAAGTGCAGCGATTAGCAGTGCCCAATGCCGCCGCGATTTGTTTATGTTGGCTGAGCGTGGACACTGCAGCAGACGCTTCGCCCTAAACAGAAAGAAATCACCTTGGCTCTGACTCCAGTGAGCGGATATCACTGCCTGCGTGTTCTTATAGTAACCAACGTGAGACTCTACTCACAGGTGCCATGGAGCAATTGCAACGGGTATCATGTCATTAGTCATCAGAATATTAACCAGTGATGAAACGTCCACTCTATTTGAATCCCAAGACAATAGGAACCTTGTCACAAAGGAATGTGAGGTGATATCAAAACTTATCCAACATACAAAAATTAACTGCAGGGCTTTCATGTTTGCAGTAATAGCACACAAGGAAATATTATGTCTTGGAAGCGTATATTTCATTTCCTCTTCTCATATTAACGCCCTTGTTTTAATATGAAGTGAGAAAATAAACACGAAAAACTAAAGTTCCTGAGAAGCATATAAGTCATTTCCTCGTCTCATATCACAACTTTTGTTTTAGTATGAAGTAAAAAAGTAAACCGTTTAGAGTTCTGAAGCATAATATGACACCAGATTCTTATCGTAGGCGCTATCGGAAACGCCAAAAGCAGGGAGCTGTCCATTCTTTCGTCCAACAGTCTGTTTCCTTTCATGTATTTATTCCTCCCGCTAGGAGATTATTATTTAAGGACTTGTGGGCATAAAGTTCTTCAGCAGAACAAGCCTTATGTTATTGTGCTAATTACCGTATGGAAAAAATGCAACAAAGACGAGTTCCGCTAGAGCAGTGAGGTTATTTGCACATGTGTGTATTCAGCAATGCCTGCCAGCTGCCACAACACTTCACAGAATCCTTGCGGCAGGCAACACAACTGTGCGTGCACTTCAGACTTCATTCAGTGAGACGTCAGGAGATGGATGAAAACGTCAAATTAACGTCGCTTTCCGAGTCGTATTCAATCCAGAATGAGGTGTTATTAAGGTAGTTGGGTGATCTAGCAATTCCACTTTTATGATTCCCATATGAGTATTTCGATAGCCAAAAGAACCCGTTAGTGTGAAACTATCGGGAACTGCATTATATCAAACTGCAAGAACTTCAGACAATACGTGGACTCTACTCTTCGCTGGGTGACCTATTACTGTTATTTAGCATTCTCTCCGTCCTAGTCAAATGGTTCAAATGGTTCTGAGCACTATTGGACTTAACATCTGTGGTCATCAGTCCCCTAGAACTTAGGTTACTTAGGTTTAAGTAGTTCTAAGGACATCACACACATCCATGCCCGAGTCAGGATTCGAACCTGCGACCGTAGCAGTCGCGCGGTTCCGGACTGAGCGCCTAGAACCGCTAGACCACCGCGGCCGGCCACGTGCTAGTCGTAATGCAAATGGAACTTCAGAGGCGCTTTCCGCTATTCTTGACAAACATATGTAACCTGCAATCACTGAGAGTCACAACTGCGTTCTAGGCGCTCAGTCAGGAACCGCGCGACTGCTACGGTCGCAGGTTCGAATCCTGCCTCGGGCATGGATGTGTGTGATGTCCTTAGGTTAGTTAGGTTTAAGTAGTTCTAAGTTCTAGGGGACTTATGACCACAGATGTTGAGTCCCATAGTGCTCAGAGCCATTTGAACCATTTGTCACAACTGCGTGATAATGGTTCAGGTTGTCAGTAGTTGTGGTGGTGTTACGTTGTCAAACTGCTTACAGTAACGTTAATGGTGGCGCACATACTTTAGCGCTGACTACCTACTTAAGTAAAGATAGTGTTGTGGCGCCGTCGCTTGTCTTTATTTGGCCTCAGCTTGAGTAATCCGATTTAACGAACATGGTACTCCAATCGCGGGCTCCTAATAAAGTATGACTGCAGAGATTATCGTGCGGATATTACATTAATTCTGCAATGAAATGCTTAACAAATCTTACCCTCAGATATGCAGCTGGAATGACTAATTACACAGGTACTCCATGTTGCACTAAGTGATCAGTTCGCTGCAATCCTGCTTGTACTGTTCGTAAATACTCGTATACTTCAGAAATGGTTCTAATGGCTCTGAGCACTATGGGACTTAACTTCTGAGGTTATCAGTCCGCTAGAACTTAGAACTACTTAAACCTAACTAGCCTAAGCACCTCAGACACACCATGTCCGAGACAGGACTCGAACCTGCGACCGTAGCGGTCACGCGGTTCCAGACTGTAGCGCCCAGAACCGCACGGCCACTCCGGCCGGCTTGCCATATGAACCATTTGAACTATTTAACACAAAATGACATTAAAAATTTAAGTTATTCACGAGCAGCTAGTTGAGAATATGTATGAACATTAAATGACACGACGAACCGTCTTGTTCTGCATATGGATTCAAACCCAGCTCATGCAGACTAAGCAAAGATTTCGTGACTGACGGAAACTAACAGTCATTCCTGATTAGGCATACAGAGAGTGATATACCTCGATTTTAGACAGTATCAGTTAGCAAATATCAACTTTAAATTGCATAACGCAAACATTTTTAACAGACGCGAATTCCTACCCAGCATCTATTGTCCCTGTTAACGAACTACGAGAGATGTTAAATATTGCTTCTTCACAAGTAACTTACTTGAAATGCCGTGAGGTAAAGCTGTGTGTTGGACACGGATTCGAACCCGGAACCTAATCGGATTGCTATCGAAGCACAGTCAAATGTGACATATCGGAATTTCGCGGCAGTAGCTAGATGTTTTCTACATCTACATCTACATCTATACTCCGCGAGCCACCTTACGGTGTGTGGCGGAGGGTACTTATTGTACCACTATCTGATCCCCCCTTCCCTGTTCCATTCACGAATTGTGCGTGGGAAGAACGACTGCTTGTAAGTCTCCGTATTTGCTCTAATTTCTCGGATCTTTTCGTTGTGATCATTACGCGAGATATATGTGGGCGGTAGTAATATGTTGCCCATCTCTTCCCGGAATGTGCTCTCTCGTAATTTCGATAATAAACCTCTCCGTATTGCGTAACGCCTTTCTTGAAGTGTCCGCCACTGGAGCTTGTTCAGCATCTCCGTAACGTTCTCGCGCTGACTAAATGTCCCCATGACGAATCGCGCTGCTTTTCGCTGGATCATGTCTATCTTTTCTATTAATCCAACCTGGTAAGGGTCCCATACTGATGAGCAATACTCAAGAATCGGACGAACAAGCGTTTTGTAAGCTACTTCTTTCGTCGATGAGTCACATTTTCTTAGAATTCTTCCTATGAACTCAACCTGGCGCCTGCTTTTCCCACTATTTGTTTTATGTGATCATTCCACTTCAGATCGCTCCGGATAGTAACTCCTAAGTATTTTACGGTCGTTACCGCTTCCAATGATTTACCACCTATGGCATAATCGTACTGGAATGGATTTCTGCCCCTATGTATGCGCATTATATTACATTTATCTACGTTTAGGGAAAGCTGCCAGCTGTCGCACCATTCATTAATCCTCTGCAGGTCTTCCTGGAGTACGTACGAGTCTTCTGATGTTGCTACTTTCTTGTAGACAACCGTGTCATCTGCAAATAGCCTCACGGAGCTACCGATGTTGTCAACTAAGTCATTTATGTATATTGTAAACAATAAAGGTCCTATCACGCTTCCTTGCGGTACTCCCGAAATTACCTCTACATCTGCAGATTTTGAACCGTTAAGAATGACATGTTGTGTTCTTTCTTCTAGGAAATCCTGAATCCAATCACAAACCTGGTCCGATATTCCGTAAGCTCGTATTTTTTTCACTTAACGTAAGTGCGGAACCGTATCAAATGCCTTCCTGAAGTCCAGGAATACGGCATCAATCTGCTCGCCAGTGTCTACGGCACTGTGAATTTCTTGGACAAATAGGGCGAGCTGAGTTTCACATGATCTCTGTTTGCGGAATCCATGTTGGTTATGATGAAGGAGATTTGTATTATCTAAGAACGTCATAATACGAGAACATAAAACATGTTCCATTATTCTACAACAGATTGACGTAAGCGAAATAGGCCTATAATTATTCGCATCTGATTTATGACCCTTCTTGAAAATGGGAACGACCTGCGCTTTCTTCCAGTCGCTAGGTACTTTACGTTCTTCTAGAGATCTACGATAAATTGCTGATAGAAAGGGGGCAAGTTCTTTAGCATAATCACTGTAGAATCTTACGGGTATCTCGTCTGGTCCGGATGCTTTTCCGCTACTAAGTGATAGCAGTTGTTTTTCAATTCCGATATCGTTTATTTCAATATTATCCATTTTGGCGTCCGTGCGACGGCTGAAGTCAGGGACCGTGTTACGATTTTCCGCAGTGAAACAGTTTCGGAACACTGAATTCAGTATTTCTGCCTTTCTTCGGTCGTCCTCTGTTTCGGTGCCATCGTGGTCAACGAGTGACTGAATAGGGGATTTAGATCCGCTTACCGATTTTACATATGACCAAAACTTTTTAGGGTTCTTGTTTAGATTGTTTGCCAATGTTTTATGTTCGAATTCGTTGAATGCTTCTCTCATTGCTCTCTTTACGCTCTTTTTCGCTTCGTTCAGCTTTTCCTTATCAGCTATGATTCGACTACTCTTAAACCTATGATGAAGCTTTCTTTGTTTCCATAGTACCTTTCGTACATGATTGTTATACCACGGTGGATCTTTCCCCTCGCTTTGGACCTTAGTCGGTACGAACTTATCTAAGGGGTACTGGACGATGTTTCTGAATTTTTTCCATTTTTGTTCCACATCCTCTTCCTCACAAATGAACGTTTGATGGTGGTCACTCAGATATTCTGCGATTTGTGCCCTATCACTCTTGTTAAGCAAACAAGAACGAGTTGGTTCTCTAACTATCTGCTCGAAGTAATTCTCGGACAAGGCAGTCAGGATAATGTCACAAGAGTCTCTGTCCCTGGCTCCAGTTCTGATTGTGTGACTATCCCATTCTATACCTGGTAGATTGAAGTCTCCCCCTATTACAATAGTATGATCACGAAACTTCTTCACGACGTTCTGCAGGTTCTCTCTGAGGCGCTCAACTACTACGGTTGCTGATGCAGGTGGTCTATAGAAGCATCCGACTATCATATCTGACCCACCTTTGATACTTAACTTAACCCAGATTATTTCACATTCGCATTCGCTAATAACTTCACTGGATATTATTGAATTCTTTACTGCTATAAATACTCCTCCACCATTGGCGTTTATCCTATCCTTGCGGTATATATTCCATTCTGTGTCTAGGATTTCGTTACTGTTCACTTCCGGTTTTAACCAACTTTCCGTTCCTAATACTATATGCGCACTATTTCCTTCAATAAGCGATACTAATTCAGGAACCTTGCCCTGGATACTCCTGCAGTTTACCAATATTACGTTAACTTTTCCTGTTTTTGGTCTCTGAGGACGGACGTTCTTTATCAACGATGCTGATGTTCTCTCTGGTAAGCCGTCAGGTATTTTATCGTTTCGCCCAAGGGGGGGTCCCTCTAACCTAAAAAACCCCCGTGTGCACGCCACACGTACTCTGCTACCCTAGTAGCTGCTTCCGGTGTGTAGTGCACGCCTGACCTGTCTAGGGGGGCCCTACAGTTCTCCACCCAATAACGGAGGTCGATGAATTTGCAACCATTATAGTCGCAGAGTCGTCTGAGCCTCTGGTTTAGACCCTCCACACGGCTCCAAACCAGAGGTTGTCTTCACCAAATCAGCCAGCCGCCGGAAGGAACCAAGGATGGCCTCAGAACCCAAGCGGCAGGCGTCATTCGTTCCGACATCTACTATCTGCAGCCGGTTACACCCAGTGCGTTCAATAGCTGCCGGAAGGGCCTCCTCCACATTACGGACGAGACCCCCCGGCAAGCACACCGGCATTCTTCCCCGACCTACCCGCTATTTTCCTGAGGGGCTCCATAACCCGCCTAACGTTGGAGCTCCCTATAACTAATAGGCCCGCCCTCTGTCGGGACCTTGCCGGAGAATCGGCCACTGGCCCAACAGGCGAGGCATCCTGTGGTGGCTCGGGAACGATGTCATCACCACTAGGAAGCACCCCGTACCTGTTGGAAAGGGGTAAGGCAGCTGCCACGCGGCCAGATCCCACCTTCGCCTTTCGGCCAGGCACGCGCGAGCCCACCACTGTCCGCCATTCACCCTGGAGTGATGGCTGACCGGTAAGATGCTCACTGCCGGAAGACGCAGCGACATCAGGGGTTCCATGTGATTCCAAGGCCACCGAAGTAGGCATAGGTCTCAACACAGTTGCCCCAACGCCACTACGAGCCGACGCCTGCGCCTCGAGCTCGATGAGCCTAACAGACAAAGCCTCCACCTGCCCTCGAAGAGTGGCCAATTCTCCTTGCGTCCGCTCACAACAACCACAGTCCCTACACATGACTATGTTTACCCTACTCTATACGGTGACAAATTCCCCAGATAATCTTCTGATGAGCTACTCTGATAATCAAGAAACACTCACTGAAATACGAGACGCGAAAACTACGCTAGGTTTTCCCAGAAAAACTATTTAAAAGCTAAGCGCAGCAAATAAGTACAAAATAAATTTCTCTCCTAACGATCAAGAACTGTTAGTTCCTATGCAGAGCAGATAAACACAAATAGAATCCCTTCGTTACTGGAAGGTCGTAAACAAAATGCAAAATAAACGCTTTATACAAACAGTACTCGCTGCTGCTGGTGCTCTCACTCTGGCTGTCACAAGACAATGTTTTAACTGAAATGACGAGACGAAACATTAATTTTTTCCTTCCCAGGACTCCAACCCGGCACCTATCGCTGTTATATTCTAGAGAAAACGAACGTTAAATATGGGTTTGTTGCACCAGCAGTGACATGTGAGCATGTTTGAACTGAAATAATATGACGAAGAGTTCAGCGCTCACTGGGAATAGAGCCCCACACATATCGTTGTTGACTACACACAAAGAGACGTCAGCTACCGAATTTTTCTCCACCAGCTGCTCAGAATAGCATCTTGAACTTACAGTCATCTCGCAAATAGTTCTGTGTCTCACTGGGAGTTAAAAACGTCAGATATCGTTAGTGTTGACAGCGAATGAAAATACATTAAAAATCTAAATTATTATCCACCAACAGATAGGTGTTCTCATGCTAGAGCTTGATAATGCATAATTAAATCTTTAGTGCCGGGCCAGGATTCGATCCCATTCACGCGTAATATGTGAAGGTGTTGAGGAATCTGCAGTTTTGAACAAACAACAAATTGTAGCCGAGCTGTATTGCCACGAAGGGACCAAATTCCGCGTTAAGGGTGGTCTGAGTTGCATTCCCAGTTCAGAACCAATTTTATCGACATACTGAAGCTCAAATAAAAGATGGAATAAGTGTCGTCACTTGAAATAAATAACTAGTATAAGAAAGGTTACTGGTGATAGAGTTTCTACATGTCGCCACTCCAGACTTTATTGTGGTTCAACCTACCGTCTACTTGGTAAAGAAGGAATATCATCTTTAATGTGAATTTCCAGACCACGCAGCCATTATATCTCCTTCACTTGGTGTAGCCAGGAGAGAATGGAATCTGTCTCTCCCTATCTAAAATCATTGACAAAAGTGGGAATCGAACCCAGACCATAGGTATAACAACCTACCATCCGTCCAACAGACCACGAAATCCTCTTCTCTGCGAGTCATTTTTCTATCGTAACGCAGTTGCGCCACACTGGATGAAAATTCTGACACACAGGCTCCCTGTAGTAATTTGCAGCATGTTCAGTAAATTCATTTACTTGGTTGACCGAATCACCATGAACTAGCTGCCTCGCCTACCCAGTGCATACATTCGACTATTTTGTAATCACAGAAATAAAATCACGTAACTGCCACCTACACACAACTGCCAACAGTGTAGGATGCAGAAGTTTAAATAGGAAGTGTTCCTTTCCACTTGAGCTATTCTATTGCGCTATCTGTTACTAGAAAACGTCGTTCAGTCCAAAAGAAAAGCTGTAACTGTTTGTCTCTCAGAAGTCAAGACCTGGCCATATGCATAATCTCACAGTGCTGTGGAATCCAAAAGTTCTGGAGGAATAGTTGCCGAGCTCTGGAGCTGTTGTAGCTACGTGTCAGCTTGTAGCATAGATAAGATGTCGCGAGTTCGAATACATTCAGTGCTACATTTTTTAAAACGCAATTCTGCTCTCTGCTGAAGTTATCAATCTAATGGAACTTTGAACATAATTCCCTTCACTTCTCAACCCAAAGTAGTCGCATGTGGAAAAAGGACTATTAAACCTGAATAGAGCAAAATGTCACAGTAGTTAGACAGCAGGCAGCAGATGCATCTCGAAGATGTGCAGGGAGAGCGCATCGTGCCATAATATGTCAGAAAAGTATTTTCTACATTAGCCGTCGTGTGGTAGTGATATTTTAGTCTTCTTCAAACTTTGTTTGACAGCTTTAACTCAGAACAAGTTTTCTACATGCATGTAATCAATAAACTGCATGTGCATTGTCAGACTGTCATAGGTAACATCAGAGAATTCGCATACATCGTTGATGATTAATGTCTCTCTGATGTTTACTATTGTTTTAACAACACTAAAGGAAACCTTACGAAAATTGTGCACTGTATTATAAGAAATGAAATAAAACTAACCATGATAACCTTACGACGAAAGTATCTGTACACAAGCATGCCTCTATCGACACGAATTAGTAAAATACTACTCACTTAGATTTTGATTGGGTCTGTGTTTAATTGGTATGCTGTGTCATACTCAAGATGGATGCAAATGTGGCATTTCATAAATATAGTTACGTATTCCTAGAAACCCAAAATTCGCTTGTCAGCAGTGGAAAGAGGCGTTACCTGTTGTGCAGCATTGTAAGTTTTTCAACATTGCACTATGAGCTGAAAGCATTTTCTTGCGATTTCCTTATTGATGTTTGATCTGACTGCTTGTAACTCTTTCACAGAAGGGATAAAAACGTTACCAGTCAGTGAGACTGGAACTGCGAACCGTAAAAGACGCTGTTTTACAGGTCAGCACGTTACCACAGAGCTGGCGAGGAGGTATGGGTCCCATCTTCCTATTACGAGGGCAATAGTAACTAGAACTCGTAAACCGCTATTTAAAGGTCGAGATTAGTTGCGATTTCCACTTGCAACGACTTTCCTGGGCTGAAAACCGTAAATTTTCAATCTTTTGTTACCCTTCAAGCGATAATAACTCAGATTATTCAATGGAAATGACAGGTAAAATCAAGTGAACTTTGAGGCTTAATTCCGTGCACACCAGGAAGTAACTCGTCGATCACAGAGTTGCCAAACATACGTTGCCTTGTTGCCAAATCTCAGTTACAGTACCAGCAGGAAGGAGACGAACCGATGTGATCCTACAGCGGTCTGGGAAGTGACCATAGCTGGTGTCTCCAAGTCGCGGCTGCTACGGCCTGGAATTCGTAATGCGTCTGATTCGCTTTCTGTAACTAGGTTTAGGGACTGGAGCGCAGTTACTAATAATACTCAGAACTGACTGCAAACTGAGCATCATAAATCAGCAACTCTCATTGTTGTTTTTATATTTCTTTCGTAAGTGTACTCAAAACTAAGAAAGTCATTCACAGGCGTTTTCGTGCCTCGTCGATAGTCGAGCACATCATACAAATAAAAATAAAAAAGAATGTGTGTGTGTGTGTGTGTGTGTGTGTGTGTGTGTGTGTGTGTGTGTGTGAGAGAGAGAGAGAGAGAGAGAGAGAGACAGAGAGAGAAAGAGAGAGAGAGAAATAAAAAGCAATGAGAGAGAGTGTAAAAAATTGTTGTAAAGAAATTGAATCATGGTATTTAAAGAAATCTTTCATTAAAATGACACGTTCCACATCATTACGAAATGTCGTATTCATGATCTATGGAACAAGAGTTAGTCTAATGTAATCTAATGTAATCTTCTCACATCATATTGATGATTAGCCATGAAGAGTCATGAATTACCGAAATTTTTGCCAATACCAGTAACCAAATCTAAACTTGACAATAAAAGACGACAATTTTTGTAATAAACCGTGACTCCTATCAAGACCCTTTCGTCCCTGTTATCTAACCACGAAAGATGTCTGATATACCTCCATTCTGAAGTAACAAAGTGTGCATGCATTTAAAGATGAAGTGCATGATGTGAAGTTCTGTGACGGAGATACGAACCCAACACGTAATCCGATTGTTAACTAAGAAAAATCAAATGTTACGTATCGGTTTTTCTTACGAGCCGCTAGGTGTCTGAATCTAAAATAAGGATACAAACTTTTGTGCCTAAGCGACAATCGAACTGCACACCTACCGTGCATCCACGAATATAGCTTAAGTATCAGTTGCCTACTCATGAACAGTAAGATGTGTGCGTGTTTGACCAGAAATAACGACACCTGTAGCGATTGTTGGCAACACATGAACAGACATTGAAATTGCGCGTTAATTTTCACTAGCAGGTGGGTGTGCACTTGATAAAGCTAGAAATGAAATTATGAATATTTTTGTACTGGATCAGGTTTCAGACCCACATACTTACCTTTGGAGGAGACCTAGAGAAGATTGCAGTCTTGGGAAAAGGAACGAAATGACTGAAGTACTGTTCCGAGAGAGTCAGATCCTCGAAAGAGGAGATACGAATTCGAATCACAGTCCAGCACCAAATGTTTAAACGTCTCTAGTTCAATCAAGTACAAGTAAAAAACAGCCCTGTCCCTTTAAATGGCTATCGGTTCATCAAATAAAATAAAATTTTCTAATGTAAGTAAGCTTACTGGCGACTGTATTTCTGGTTACCATGACTTCCGCTGTGTCATTTCCCAACGTAAACCGGCTCTGCCTAGTTGGTAATGAAGGAACGTGATGTTTAATGCGGATTCTGGATTATAACGTCTTTCTCTTGAGGTTACCAGAGGTAAAATAAATCTGTTTGTGCCTCTTAAAAGTAAATGCCTGAACCCACGCATTGCACCTGTGATAGTTCGTTCCACCAGACCATTGTGGCCACATTACCCAGCCCCAGGAGTGTGCTGTAACGGATGATGTGCTTAGCTTACAAAATTAGTCACCGGTGGAAAAAATGCGAGTCTATTAAATGGTCAAGTAGAAGCAAGCTTCTGACGCAGAGATTATGCTATTCTCATGTCAGCAGGATGTAAAGACTCTTCTAGGCATCATAGGCTGGATGTGAAGCCATTTTGATTTTTCACAAATTCAACAAATTTATTAGTTCGAGAAAATCCACTGTGAAGCGTGAAGTTGCCGGATAATTCGATTATTACCGTTATTATTAATATCATTTTATTCATACCGCTGCTGTAACACAAGTGCTTGAACATCATTTAATGCCTTTTGGTCACTATAGAAGTAGTTTCCCAAGAACAGGTTCTTTCCCTGTCTAAGGAATCCTTTTCATGTTAATACACTCTTGGAAATTGAAATAAGAACACCGTGAATTCATTGTCCCAGGAAGGGGAAACTTTATTGACACATTCCTGGGGTCAGATACATCACATGATCACACTGACAGAACCACAGGCACATAGACACAGGCAACAGAGCATGCACAATGTCGGCACTAGTACAGTGTATATCCACCTTTCGCAGCAATGCAGGCTGCTATTCTCCCATGGAGACGATCGTAGAGATGCTGGATGTAGTCCTGTGGAACGGCTTGCCATGCCATTTCCACCTGGCGCCTCAGTTGGACCAGCGTTCGTGCCGGACGTGCAGACCGCGTGAGACGACGCTTCATCCAGTCCCAAACATGCCCAATGGGGGACAGATCCGGAGATCTTGCTGGCCAGGGTAGTTGACTTACACCTTCTAGAGCACGTTGGGTGGCACGGGATACATGCGGACGTGCATTGTCCTGTTGGAACAGCAAGTTCCCTTGCCGGTCTAGGAATGGTAGAACGATGGGTTCGATGACGGTTTGGATGTACCGTGCACTATTCAATGTCCCCTCGACGATCACCAGTGGTGTACGGCCAGTGTAGGAGATCGCTCCCCACACCATGATGCCGGGTGTTGGCCCTGTGTGCCTCGGTCGTATGCAGTCCTGATTGTGGCGCTCACCTGCACGGCGCCAAACACGCATACGACCATCATTGGCACCAAGGCAGAAGCGGCTCTCATCGCTGAAGACGACACGTCTCCATTCGTCCCTCCATTCACGCCTGTCGCGACACCACTGGAGGCGGGCTGCACGATGTTGGGGCGTGAGCGGAAGACGGCCTAACGGTGTGCGGGACCGTAGCCCAGCTTCATGGAGACGGTTGGGAATGGTCCCCGCCGATACCCCAGGAGCAACAGTGTCCCTAATTTGCTGGGAAGTGGCGGTGCGGTCCCCTACGGCACTGCGTAGGATCCTACGGTCTTGGCGTGCATCCGTGCGTCGCTGCGGTCCGGTCCCAGGTCGACGGGCACGTGCACCTTCCGCCGACCACTGGCGACAACATCGATGTACTGTGGAGACCTCACGCCCCACGTGTTGAGCAATTCGGCGGTACGTCCACCCGGCCTCCCGCATGCCCACTATACGCCCTCGCTCAAAGTCCGTGAACTGCACATACGGTTCACGTCCACGCTGTCGCGGCATGCTACCAGTGTTAAAGACTGCGATGGAGCTCCGTATGCCACGGCAAACTGGCTGACACTGACGGCGGCGGTGCACAAACGCTGCGCAGCTAGCGCCATTCGACGGCCAACACCGCGGTTCCTGGTGTGTCCGCTGTGCCGTGCGTGTGATCATTGCTTGTACAGCCCTCTCGCAGTGTCCGGAGCAAGTATGGTGGGTCTGACACACCGGTGTCAATGTGTTCTTTTTTCCATTTCCAGGAGTGTATCAAACACCAGCAATTACTCGTAGATTACAATAAAACTAAAGTAATTGACGAAGACGTTACTTGGTAACACAAACGCACTGCCTTTCTTCATTTACTTTCGCCTAGAAATGGCTATCGAGTACTGACAAACCAAAAGGCAAGATCTTACTGCCTTCCGATATACGTTGCTGTCAGTTCTGCCACATGATTTGGCCGACATGACCTGTTTCAAGTTGTGTATGACAGACAGTGTTTTAGAAAATCTATTGTTTCCCTTTGCAATAAACAGAAGTATTTTCATTCTAAGCAGTCCAAGTACAAAATTTTCACAATAGTAGTTCAAATTTAATATTCGCTTGTATAATGTAGGAAAGTATTTCACAGTCGCAAAACTCGCATCCGAAAGTTGACCTTACACTTAGTCGCTGACCATAAATTCTAGCTCAGAGTGACGCCAGTTTAAATAACCTAATGTAGCGAAGACTGTTTGCCAGTACTCTTTCTCCCCGGAAAATACGCAATTCACTCATTTGGCTCCATGAGTACACTGTAACAGTAATTTCTGTGTGAAATTTTTCAGTATGCTTTCGCCTTCCAACCGGCAAAATACGGAAGAGTACGGCCGGTAAACAATTCAAAAACCACGATTTAGTGCCGATAAGATGATTTCTTTAAACATTGTCGAAGCTGAGGGAATTTAGTTTCTGCTTAAATCGTCTTAAGCAGCAACGTTCACAGATATCTCAAATAGGAAAAAGCTGAATATCCAGGTGCGTAGGTTGTAAAACAAACGTCCCACAGTCTGTGTCAGGTTGATCTTTTCGTCTGATAAAACTGCTTAAGTATTTTGTCTAAGAGGTATCACAAGTAGTATCCCTGTAGCTATGGGAATCATTGGTTGAAAACGAGTTTAACACCAATGGGTACAGTGCTGCTAAATTTTCAAAATTATTATCAACCTAAGTCTGAGTTCATCCACAAACTGAGGCGTATTTGTAATATTGAAGCTAGACTGTGTATCCTTGTCTTCCTTGAGTGGTCATTGGAAGGCGTTTACACACACGTATACAATACTATGGGTACTTCGAACGCTATGGTTAACGTTGCTCTCATATACTACGTTTTTTTTAAATTCTTCTGGGTTTTCAGTGTGCAATATGTGTTGTAGATACAGTCTCAGACCAAAAAATTGACCGCCGAGTCGTTCACGTAAGGTGGACAATACAGTCGTGCTCCTCTCAGAAATCTATGTCCGGCAATATGCTCGATCTGGCAACATATAGACTGCGGCACTTCCCAGAGGAGGTCTTGACTCCGGTCTTAGTACATTACTCTTGACTACGACCGTAGTCTTGAGGTAAAACGCGAGACCAGCTAATATGATATTGTAGATTCGCTTGAATTACACCCATAGCTTCAGCACAGAGAGGAAAGAGGCGATAAAAATTTTGTCGATATGTGCTTTCGGTCGCCAGACGTCATATTAGCTGGTCTCGCGTTTTACCTCAAAACTACGGTCGTGTTCCAGCGGCGGTATGAATAAAATGATATTAATAATAACAGTAATAATTGAATTATCCGGCAACTTCACGCTTCACAGTGGATTTTCTCGAACTGAGAAATTTGTTGAATTTGTGAAAAATCAAAATGGCTTCACATCCAGCCTATGATGCCTAGAAGAGTCTTTACATCCTGCTGACATGAGAATAGCATAATCTCTGCGTCAGAAGCTTGCTTCTACTTGACCATTTAATAGACTCGCATTTTTTCCACCGGTGACTAATTTTGTAAGCTAAGCACATCATCCGTTACAGCACACTCCTGGGGCTGGGTAATGTGGCCACAATGGTCTGGTGGAACGAACTATCACAGGTGCAATGCGTGGGTTCAGGCGTTTACTTTTAAGAGGCACAAACAGATTTATTTTACCTCTGGTAACCTCAAGAGAAAGACGTTATAATCCAGAATCCGCATTAAACATCACGTTCCTTCATTACCAACTAGGCAGAGCCGGTTTACGTTGGGAAATGACACAGCGGAAGTCATGGTAACCAGAAATACAGTCGCCAGTAAGCTTACTTACATTAGAAAATTTTATTTTATTTGATGAACCGATAGCCATTTAAAGGGACAGGGCTGTTTTTTACTTGTACTTGATTGAACTAGAGACGTTTAAACATTTGGTGCTGGACTGTGATTCGAATTCGTATCTCCTCTTTCGAGGATCTGACTCTCTCGGAACAGTACTTCAGTCATTTCGTTCCTTTTCCCAAGACTGCAATCTTCTCTAGGTCTCCTCCAAAGGTAAGTATGTGGGTCTGAAACCTGATCCAGTACAAAAATATTCATAATTTCATTTCTAGCTTTATCAAGTGCACACCCACCTGCTAGTGAAAATTAACGCGCAATTTCAATGTCTGTTCATGTGTTGCCAACAATCGCTACAGGTGTCGTTATTTCTGGTCAAACACGCACACATCTTACTGTTCATGAGTAGGCAACTGATACTTAAGCTATATTCGTGGATGCACGGTAGGTGTGCAGTTCGATTGTCGCTTAGGCACAAAAGTTTGTATCCTTATTTTAGATTCAGACACCTAGCGGCTCGTAAGAAAAACCGATACGTAACATTTGATTTTTCTTAGTTAACAATCGGATTACGTGTTGGGTTCGTATCTCCGTCACAGAACTTCACATCATGCACTTCATCTTTAAATGCATGCACACTTTGTTACTTCAGAATGGAGGTATATCAGACATCTTTCGTGGTTAGATAACAGGGACGAAAGGGTCTTGATAGGAGTCACGGTTTATTACAAAAATTGTCGTCTTTTATTGTCAAGTTTAGATTTGGTTACTGGTATTGGCAAAAATTTCGGTAATTCATGACTCTTCATGGCTAATCATCAATATGATGTGAGAAGATTACATTAGATTACATTAGACTAACTCTTGTTCCATAGATCATGAATACGACATTTCGTAATGATGTGGAACGTGTCATTTTAATGAAAGATTTCTTTAAATACCATGATTCAATTTCTTTACAACAATTTTTTACACTCTCTCTCATTGCTTTTTATTTCTCTCTCTCTCTTTCTCTCTCTGTCTCTCTCTCTCTCTCTCTCTCTCTCTCACACACACACACACACACACACACACACACACACACACACACACACACATTCTTTTTTATTTTTATTTGTATGATGTGCTCGACTATCGACGAGGCACGAAAACGCCTGTGAATGACTTTCTTAGTTTTGAGTACACTTACGAAAGAAATATAAAAACAACAATGAGAGTTGCTGATTTATGATGCTCAGTTTGCAGTCAGTTCTGAGTATTATTAGTAACTGCGCTCCAGTCCCTAAACCTAGTTACAGAAAGCGAATCAGACGCATTACGAATTCCAGGCCGTAGCAGCCGCGACTTGGAGACACCAGCTATGGTCACTTCCCAGACCGCTGTAGGATCACATCGGTTCGTCTCCTTCCTGCTGGTACTGTAACTGAGATTTGGCAACAAGGCAACGTATGTTTGGCAACTCTGTGATCGACGAGTTACTTCCTGGTGTGCACGGAATTAAGCCTCAAAGTTCACTTGATTTTACCTGTCATTTCCATTGAATAATCTGAGTTATTATCGCTTGAAGGGTAACAAAAGATTGAAAATTTACGGTTTTCAGCCCAGGAAAGTCGTTGCAAGTGGAAATCGCAACTAATCTCGACCTTTAAATAGCGGTTTACGAGTTCTAGTTACTATTGCCCTCGTAATAGGAAGATAGGACCCATACCTCCTCGCCAGCTCTGTGGTAACGTGCTGACCTGTAAAACAGCGTGTTTTACGGTTCGCAGTTCCAGTCTCACTGACTGGTAACGTTTTTATCCCTTCTGTGAAAGAGTTACAAGCAGTCAGATCAAACATCAATAAGGAAATCGCAAGAAAATGCTTTCAGCTCATAGTGCAATGTTGAAAAACTTACAATGCTGCACAACAGGTAACGCCTCTTTCCACTGCTGACAAGCGAATTTTGGGTTTCTAGGAATACGTAACTATATTTATGAAATGCCACATTTGCATCCATCTTGAGTATGACACAGCATACCAATTAAACACAGACCCAATCAAAATCTAAGTGAGTAGTATTTTACTAATTCGTGTCGATAGAGGCATGCTTGTGTACAGATACTTTCGTCGTAAGGTTATCATGGTTAGTTTTATTTCATTTCTTATAATACAGTGCACAATTTTCGTAAGGTTTCCTTTAGTGTTGTTAAAACAATAGTAAACATCAGAGAGACATTAATCATCAACGATGTATGCGAATTCTCTGATGTTACCTATGACAGTCTGACAATGCACATGCAGTTTATTGATTACATGCATGTAGAAAACTTGTTCTGAGTTAAAGCTGTCAAACAAAGTTTGAAGAAGACTAAAATATCACTACCACACGACGGCTAATGTAGAAAATACTTTTCTGACATATTATGGCACGATGCGCTCTCCGTGCACATCTTCGAGATGCATCTGCTGCCTGCTGTCTAACTACTGTGACATTTTGCTCTATTCAGGTTTAATAGTCCTTTTTCCACATGCGACTACTTTGGGTTGAGAAGTGAAGGGAATTATGTTCAAAGTTCCATTAGATTGATAACTTCAGCAGAGAGCAGAATTGCGTTTTAAAAAATGTAGCACTGAATGTATTCGAACTCGCGACATCTTATCTATGCTACAAGCTGACACGTAGCTACAACAGCTCCAGAGCTCGGCAACTATTCCTCCAGAACTTTTGGATTCCACAGCACTGTGAGATTATGCATATGGCCAGGTCTTGACTTCTGAGAGACAAACAGTTACAGCTTTTCTTTTGGACTGAACGACGTTTTCTAGTAACAGATAGCGCAATAGAATAGCTCAAGTGGAAAGGAACACTTCCTATTTAAACTTCTGCATCCTACACTGTTGGCAGTTGTGTGTAGGTGGCAGTTACGTGATTTTATTTCTGTGATTACAAAATAGTCGAATGTATGCACTGGGTAGGCGAGGCAGCTAGTTCATGGTGATTCGGTCAACCAAGTAAATGAATTTACTGAACATGCTGCAAATTACTACAGGGAGCCTGTGTGTCAGAATTTTCATCCAGTGTGGCGCAACTGCGTTACGATAGAAAAATGACTCGCAGAGAAGAGGATTTCGTGGTCTGTTGGACGGATGGTAGGTTGTTATACCTATGGTCTGGGTTCGATTCCCACTTTTGTCAATGATTTTAGATAGGGAGAGACAGATTCCATTCTCTCCTGGCTACACCAAGTGAAGGAGATATAATGGCTGCGTGGTCTGGAAATTCACATTAAAGATGATATTCCTTCTTTACCAAGTAGACGGTAGGTTGAACCACAATAAAGTCTGGAGTGGCGACATGTAGAAACTCTATCACCAGTAACCTTTCTTATACTAGTTATTTATTTCAAGTGACGACACTTATTCCATCTTTTATTTGAGCTTCAGTATATCGATAAAATTGGTTCTGAACTGGGAATGCAACTCAGACCGCCCTTAACGCGGAATTTGGTCCCTTCGTGGCAATACAGCTCGGCTACAATTTGTTGTTTGTTCAAAACTGCAGATTCCTCAACACCTTCACATATTACGCGTGAATGGGATCGAATCCTGGCCCGGCACTAAAGATTTAATTATGCATTATCAAGCTCTAGCATGAGAACACCTATCTGTTGGTGGATAATAATTTAGATTTTTAATGTATTTTCATTCGCTGTCAACACTAACGATATCTGACGTTTTAACCTCCCAGTGAGACACAGAACTATTTGCGAGATGACTGTAAGTTCAAGATGCTATTCTGAGCAGCTGGTGGAGAAAAATTCGGTAGCTGACGTCTCTTTGTGTGTAGTCAACAACGATATGTGTGGGGCTCTATTCCCAGTGAGCGCTGAACTCTTCGTCATATTATTTCAGTTCAAACATGCTCACATGTCACTGCTGGTGCAACAAACCCATATTTAACGTTCGTTTTCTCTAGAATATAACAGCGATAGGTGCCGGGTTGGAGTCCTGGGAAGGAAAAAATTAATGTTTCGTCTCGTCATTTCAGTTAAAACATCTAGTTACTGCCGCGAAATTCCGATATGTCACATTTGACTGTGCTTCGATAGCAATCCGATTAGGTTCCGGGTTCGAATCCGTGTCCAACACACAGCTTTACCTCACGGCATTTCAAGTAAGTTACTTGTGAAGAAGCAATATTTAACATCTCTCGTAGTTCGTTAACAGGGACAATAGATGCTGGGTAGGAATTCGCGTCTGTTAAAAATGTTTGCGTTATGCAATTTAAAGTTGATATTTGCTAACTGATACTGTCTAAAATCGAGGTATATCACTCTCTGTATGCCTAATCAGGAATGACTGTTAGTTTCCGTCAGTCACGAAATCTTTGCTTAGTCTGCATGAGCTGGGTTTGAATCCATATGCAGAACAAGACGGTTCGTCGTGTCATTTAATGTTCATACATATTCTCAACTAGCTGCTCGTGAATAACTTAAATTTTTAATGTCATTTTGTGTTAAATAGTTCAAATGGTTCATATGGCAAGCCGGTCGGAGTGGCCGTGCGGTTCTGAGCGCTACAGTCTGGAACCGCGCGACCGCTACGGTCGCAGGTTCGAGTCCTGTCTCGGACATGGTGTGTCTGAGGTCCTTAGGCTAGTTAGGTTTAAGTAGTTCTAAGTTCTAGCGGACTGATAACCTCAGAAGTTAAGTCCCATAGTGCTCAGAGCCATTAGAACCATTTCTGAAGTATACGAGTATTTACGAACAGTACAAGCAGGATTGCAGCGAACTGATCACTTAGTGCAACATGGAGTACCTGTGTAATTAGTCATTCCAGCTGCATATCTGAGGGTAAGATTTGTTAAGCATTTCATTGCAGAATTAATGTAATATCCGCACGATAATCTCTGCAGTCATACTTTATTAGGAGCCCGCGATTGGAGTACCATGTTCGTTAAATCGGATTACTCAAGCTGAGGCCAAATAAAGACAAGCGACGGCGCCACAACACTATCTTTACTTAAGTAGGTAGTCAGCGCTAAAGTATGTGCGCCACCATTAACGTTACTGTAAGCAGTTTGACAACGTAACACCACCACAACTACTGACAACCTGAACCATTATCACGCAGTTGTGACAAATGGTGCAAATGGCTCTGAGCACTATGGGACTCAACATCTGTGGTCATAAGTCCCCTAGAACTTAGAACTACTTAAACCTAACTAACCTAAGGACATCACACACATCCATGCCCGAGGCAGGATTCGAACCTGCGACCGTAGCAGTCGCGCGGTTCCTGACTGAGCGCCTAGAACGCAGTTGTGACTCTCAGTGATTACAGGTTACATATGTTTGTCAAGAATAGCGGAAAGCGCCTCTGAAGTTCCATTTGCATTACGACTAGCACGTGGCCGGCCGCGGTGGTCTAGCGGTTCTAGGCGCTCAGTCCGGAACCGCGCGACTGCTACGGTCGCAGGTTCGAATCCTGACTCGGGCATGGATGTGTGTGATGTCCTTAGAACTACTTAAACCTAAGTAACCTAAGTTCTAGGGGACTGATGACCACAGATGTTAAGTCCAATAGTGCTCAGAACCATTTGAACCATTTGACTAGGACGGAGAGAATGCTAAATAACAGTAATAGGTCACCCAGCGAAGAGTAGAGTCCACGTATTGTCTGAAGTTCTTGCAGTTTGATATAATGCAGTTCCCGATAGTTTCACACTAACGGGTTCTTTTGGCTATCGAAATACTCATATGGGAATCATAAAAGTGGAATTGCTAGATCACCCAACTACCTTAATAACACCTCATTCTGGATTGAATACGACTCGGAAAGCGACGTTAATTTGACGTTTTCATCCATCTCCTGACGTCTCACTGAATGAAGTCTGAAGTGCACGCACAGTTGTGTTGCCTGCCGCAAGGATTCTGTGAAGTGTTGTGGCAGCTGGCAGGCATTGCTGAATACACACATGTGCAAATAACCTCACTGCTCTAGCGGAACTCGTCTTTGTTGCATTTTTTCCATACGGTAATTAGCACAATAACATAAGGCTTGTTCTGCTGAAGAACTTTATGCCCACAAGTCCTTAAATAATAATCTCCTAGCGGGAGGAATAAATACATGAAAGGAAACAGACTGTTGGACGAAAGAATGGACAGCTCCCTGCTTTTGGCGTTTCCGATAGCGCCTACGATAAGAATCTGGTGTCATATTATGCTTCAGAACTCTAAACGGTTTATTTTTTTACTTCATACTAAAACAAAAGTTGTGATATGAGACGAGGAAATGACTTATATGCTTCTCAGGAACTTTAGTTTTTCGTGTTTATTTTCTCACTTCATATTAAAACAAGGGCGTTAATATGAGAAGAGGAAATGAAATATACGCTTCCAAGACATAATATTTCCTTGTGTGCTATTACTGCAAACATGAAAGCCCTGCAGTTAATTTTTGTATGTTGGATAAGTTTTGATATCACCTCACATTCCTTTGTGACAAGGTTCCTATTGTCTTGGGATTCAAATAGAGTGGACGTTTCATCACTGGTTAATATTCTGATGACTAATGACATGATACCCGTTGCAATTGCTCCATGGCACCAGTGAGTAGAGTCTCACGTTGGTTACTATAAGAACACGCAGGCAGTGATATCCGCTCACTGGAGTCAGAGCCAAGGTGATTTCTTTCTGTTTAGGGCGAAGCGTCTGCTGCAGTGTCCACGCTCAGCCAACATAAACAAATCGCGGCGGCATTGGGCACTGCTAATCGCTGCACTTGTCGCGAGCCTCGACAACAAGAGCGCACTGTCTCTGCTAACGATACTATGGAGTTAATAGATCTTACTTAACGGAATACGCAGGACGTGGGATGGGTAAAAATTCAGTTTGTAGCTTCCCATCGCATTAAAATACTTTACAGTCATATTTGATGCAATATTTATTGTTGGTTGTCTCTCTAATGTTAATAGTATTGATTCACATCGTACGTTAACACGAAAACACACACACACACACACACACACACACAAACAGTCATTGATTCCTGTGAGGGTGACAACTACTGTGTGTTGAACAACACATGCACCAGTCAGTTCCTCAGTTGGCGTCGAGTGGATGAGATTTTTCAATTACCTTGCACTGCAAGAATTGTAAGGAGGGGACTGAAAGTATATGGACTTGATGTATGCTAAAGGGCTGCGACAAAGCAAAGCTTGACCGATTATCAGATAACTGTCCACATGGGCTTTGTGGACGAGTATACATTTAGTAACCAACCCACCCACGATCATTACGTAAGATTTCTCGAGGGCGTAGGGAAATTGATTTCATTAAGTCGTCGACAGTGTAGCGTGATGGTTTACTTCCCACCATACGTTTTCTATATTCGTCCAAAGGTCGCTTGCATTTGTAGGGACACATGGCAATGACCTTGTTACCTCTGCCCACATATTCTCTATCTGGTTGATGTTCGGTGATCGTGGAACAAACGGCTACAGCTTCATCCTCTCTTGGCCCTGAAACCAATCTCGCACTGCTCTACTATGATGGATGGGTCTCTGCTCCTGTAAATACATTGTTATGTCGTTAGTTCATATATTTATATTTAAATAACGTATTTGTAATAAGCACAGTGTTTAAGAATTCATTCCCTGTCATAGATAAGTGATCTGGATTCAACAGTCCGATTAAGAATGTGGTTCACCCAGTCTATCATATGATGAGCGTCGTAGTCGGATAGCCACATTAAGACTGACTGGCTGAATCCGATTAAATGGTTCAAATGGCTCTGAGCACTATGGGACTCAACTGCTGAGGTCATTAGTCCCCTAGAACTTAGAACTAGTTAAACCTAACTAACCTAAGGACATCACAAACATCCATGCCCGAGGCAGGATTCGAACCTGCGACCGTAGTGGTCTTGCGGTTCCAGACTGCAGCGCCTTTAACCGCACGGCCACTTCGGCTGAATCCGATTAGGACGATCTTGTATCGAAATGAAATTACAGAAATCGGATAATTTGAACGTCTGTAGTGCAACAATGCTGCGCACATAAATTCCTATGATGGGGTAACAGCTAGCAACTGTCTAAGAAAAAGTGAGAAATATGTCTACTAGCAGCAATGTAACGTAATTATAAACCATGTTTATGTGATGGAAATACTGAATCGAACAACACACATCTATTTCAGTGGAGGGAAGATACACCATATCGGATTTGCTGATGACATAATGACAATAATAATAATAATAAAAATCCCGTGTGGCCGATAGGGGAAACCCTCCCCCATATGGATGGTACAGTGGAAATCAAATACTTGTGGTGAACCAAATACTAACACAATCCTGAACGGCTACTCAATCCGTTGAACCCAAAATCCAGACACATCTGAGTGAAAATCACCGCTACTCTGGTCACCGTTTGTTAGCTCAATGAGCTTGGCTGAAAATATTTGCTTCCAAAGGCTTCAACACCCTCTGGTTCTGTCCGGTCCTGGTATCACCCAGGCCAAACCAATGAAACACAAGAAAACATGAACTATGCAAGCAAAGGTAACTTTATCCCAGGTGGTACACAACCTGGCCACCGATAGGCGGCAGTTGGATTTTCGCACTCTGGGGAGTCCAGGTTAGCACGGCAGAGAATATCGAAGATCTCTGGTAAATTTCCCTACAAGCAGAAAACATTCACTTGAAAACTAAACATCGATACATTGATCCAAACAAGAAACCTAAATAATCTCACAAAAGAAATCGTCCGCCAAAAAATTCTCATCCTTGCTCTTCAAGAACCACGATTAATTTACAATTAAAACTTGCATTACGGAAACCATGGCATCTTCAAAATACAACAAAAGGTAGCGAAACTCGCACCAATCCTCGGCATTGCATTTCTCGAACACAGATCTATCAACGACTCTGTCGAAGAAATCACACCCATCAACAATCGAGTTATGACTATGCTCATTCAGAGCCCCTATAAAAAATATACACTCATAAATGCACATGCCCCCACCAACATCGAAAATAAGGAAAACACCGAAAATGTCGAAAAATTGTGGAACACACTCGAAAATACTATGAGCAAAATTTACCAAGATGACGTGAAAATACTAATGGGAGGCTTCAACTCTCTATTTGGGACAGAAAAAACCTGTAGAAAAATCATTGGTACAAATTCAACACACCGAAACGCTTAGACCAACAGCACACGTCTGACTGACATTTGCCAACAATTCAACCACAAAAGAATGTCTTCCCACTTAGGAAGTAGCCTGTTCCCAAGAAACATGTTTGGCTACCAGGTGCAAGCTGCTTTCGTTCGCCTTTCGAGACGTACTGCCAAATTCATAATGACGACATATTTTTTGTTGTTGTGAATATATAATTATATCTATGAAATGCCACTTTTCATAATAATAGCGGATGATACAGGAAATGAAGTAAATACGGATCTTTTCGAAGTCAAAAGTCGGTAATGTCCTACTAATTCGTGTTAAAATACGCTCAATCGTCTCACAGATACTTAATGCTTTATTAAGATAGTCTGCCGTCGTGATGTTTGTGTAGTAAGCTGAATTTATTTTGTATTAGTACAGTGAATATTTTAATTGGATTTTCCGATAGTTTACTAAACGCAACAGTAATCATCAATGAGAAATTAATCAAAAAAAGAATTTTCTTTCACGATATCTAAAACGATCTGACAATGCTAAAGTTGTTTACAAATTCTACGCCAGTAGAAACCTACTGGTTTCAACGATGTAATTATACTAGAGTAGTTTTAAGAGTATTTTCGTCTAGAAATGAATTGCGTCGACGGTTGATCGATCAAGAGCGGGAAAGGTAAAGCTTAACGAATATATGACGAGAGGGACAAGTGCTTGAGATAGGACTTCTCTATCAATACAAGTGCCTGAGAGACGACTTTAATTTCAATCTCCTGGATAGTTTTGTTTCTCAAATCAAGAAGTGCGTTATCATGCAGTAGAACATGTGATGTAGTTGTGTTGCTCGATTTTCTTACGCTGAGACCGAAAGGTGTCTCAGTTGTTGGCAACAAATTCCAGCTGTGTTTTGGTAGAATTCGTAGCCCAAAACTCACTTTTGGAGCTATCAGATGTAAAATATTATGTTCACACTACTCTTTGCTCGAGTTTATGTCTTTTGGAGGGGCTCAGCCTTTCATTTCTTCTTAGGAAGTTAATGATAAAGGCATCATAACACGTCACCAGTTACAGTACTGCATACGAATGCTCAATGAGCGACCTGATGACGTTCAATAATAGTCACTCCGTTGATTTTTGTTGTTTCGAATTAGAGCATGTAGTACTCGTACACCAGACTTCTGAACTTTGCCTGTTGAATGCAAATGTCGCATGATGGTAAAATGGTAATCTATCACATATATCAGTAGTCGAGACTTGCTTAATGTGGAAAATCATTGATGCCAGAACGATCTTTGTTGAAACAAGAATATCTTTTTCTGGCGTATTTTTCCCAAAAGCACTCGCTCCACACACAATTCAAATCTTTCTAGCTGCCTCCTCTGCATTCACCCCTCTGTTATACCAAAAGTAAACGTTGTGTTGCAGATGTTACACCTATTTCCACTTACGATTCAATTTTACAATGCTTAACTGTAGTTCATGATTCTCAAGTATGCAAAATCCAATGCTTAACTGCAAGATGATAACTAGAACTTCAAATTCTAAAATGACAGTTGATACATACACTGACAGCGTCGCGCCGCGTTCACCTGAGCGGTGCCGGATTTCAGGCGGCGGGTGGCGCCTGGCCGGTGGCCGGTAGCCGCTGCAGCGCGAGGAAACGCTCGAGCGTAAGCTGTTATGATCGCGACGCAGTCACGAGCTGTCCTGCGGAATTGTTTCTGGAATACTTGTTATTGCTGGTGGGTAGAATGTTAAGCGAATTATCTTTGATGTTCAGTCAGACTCATAACTTTAGACCCGCTGTGGAAAAAAAAAAAAAAAAAAGAAAAAGAAAACCAGTTGGACGCGAACAGGCGACTATAAGCTTAGAACGCACGACGCTTGCCACTAGACCACGGGCTCACATAGTCCGACACCGTCTCGGAAGTAGATAATACTTCCTTCTAACACTTCCGCATCTTACAGTGTTGCCAGATTGTGCATATGGCCGGACTTAGAGTTGTCAGGGGCGGTCAGTTTTATTGGCCACCTTAAGTGAATGACTCGGACTTAGTCTCGGTGGCGGCCGGCCGGCGGTCAGTTTTATTGTCTAAGACTGTACGTGTCACCTGTCAGAGTCGTATCTAGGTGTATCAGGGGTCGCACATGACTCGAAGTGCACACGCTCAACACCATTAGAGATCCTCCACCAGCTTGAACAGTCCTCTGCTGACATGCAGGGTCCATGGATTCATGAGGTTGTCTTCATACCCGCACACCTCCACCCGCTCGATGCAATTTGAGACGTCACTCGTCCGTCCAGGCAACATGTTTCCATTCATAAACCGTCCAATGTCGGTGTTGACGGGCCCGGGCGTAAAGTTTTGTGTCGTTCAGTCTAAAGCGAACATGAGTGAGAATTTGACTCCGAAAGCCCATGAACGATGGACCTTGCCGTTGGTGGGGAGGCTTGCGTGCCTCAGCGATACAGATGGCCGTACAGTAGGTGCAACCACAACGGAGGGGTATCTGTTGAGAGGCCAGACAAACATGTGGTTCCTGATGAGGGGCAGCAGCCTTTTCAGTAGTTGCAGGGGCAACAGTCTGGATGATTGACTGATCTGGCCTTGTAACATTAACCAAAACGGCCTTGCTGTGCTGGTACTGCGAACGGCTGAAAGCAATGGGAAACTACAGCCGTAATTTTTCCCGAGGACATGCAGCTTTACTGTATGATTAAATGATGATGGCGTCCTCTTGGGTAAAATATTCCGGAGGTAAAATAGTCCCCCATTCGGATCTCCGGGCGGGGACTACTCAAGAGGACGTCGTTATCAGGAGAAAGAAAACTGGCATTCTACGGATCGGAGCGTGGAATGTCAGATCCCTTAATCGGGCAGGTAGGTTAGAAAATTTAAAAAGGGAAATGGATAGGTTAAAGTTAGATATAGTGGGAATTAGTGAAGTTCGGTGGCAGGAGGAACAAGACTTTTGGTCAGGTGATTACAGATTTATAAATACAAAATCAAATAGGGGTAATGCAGGAGTGGGTTTAATAATGAATAAAAAAATAGGAGTGCGGGTTAGCTACTACAAACAGCATAGTGAACGCATTATTGTGGCCAAGATAGACACAAAGCCCATGCCTACTACAGTAGTACAAGTTTATATGCCAACTAGCTCTGCAGATGATGAAGAAATTGATGAAATGTATGACGAGATAAAAGAAATTATTCAGGTAGTGAAGGGAGACGAAAATTTAATAGTCATGGGTGACTGGAATAAGTCAGTAGGAAAAGGGAGAGAAGGAAACATAGTAGGTGAATATGTATTGGGGGGAAGAAGTGAAAGAGGAAGCCGCCTTGTAGAATTTTGCACAGAGCATAACTTAATCATAGCTAACACTTGGTTCAAGAATCATAAAAGAAGGTTGTATACCTGGAAGAATCCTGGAGATGCTAATAGGTATCAGATAGATTATATAATGGTAAGACAGAGATTTAGGAACCAGGCTTTAAATTGTAAGACATTTCCAGGGCCAGATGTGGATTCTGACCACAATCTATTGGTTATGAACTGCAGATAGAAACTGAAGAAACTGCAAAAAGGTGGGAATTTAAGGAGATGGGATCTGGATAAACTGAAAAAACCAGAGGTTGTAGAGAGTTTCAGGGAGAGCATAAGGGAACAATTGACAGGAATGGGGGAAAGAAATACAGTAGAAGAAGAATGGGTAGCTCTGAGGGATGAAGTAGTGAAGGCAGCAGAGGATCAAGTAGGTAAAAAGACGAGGGCTAATAGAAATCCTTGGGTAACAGAAGAAATATTGAATTTAATTGATGAAAGGAGAAAATATAAAAATGCAGTAAATGAAGCAGGCAAAAGGGAATACAAACGTCTCAAAAATGAGATCGACAGAAAGTGCAGAATGGCTAAGCAGGGATGGCTAGAGGCCAAATGTAAGGATGTAGAGGCTTGTCTCACTAGGGGTAAGATAGATACTGCCTACAGGAAAATTAAAGAGACCTTTGGAGAGAAGAGAACCACTTGTATGAATATCAAGAGCTCAGATGGCAACCCAGTTCTAAGCAAAGATGGGAAGGCAGAAAGGTGGAAGGAGTATATAGAGGGTTTATACAAGGGCGATGTACTTGAGGACAGTATTATGGAAATGGAAGAGGATGTAGATGAAGATGAAATGGGAGATAAGATACTGCGAGAAGAGTTTGACAGAGCACTGAAAGACCTGAGTCGAAACAAGGCCCCGGGAGTAGACAACATTCCATTAGAACTACTGATGGCCTTGGGAGAGCCAGTCATGACAAAACTCTACCATCTGGTGAGCAAGATGTATGGGACAGGCGAAATACCCACAGACTTCAAAAAGAATATAATAATTCCAATCCCAAAGAAAGCAGGTGTTGACAGATGTGAAAATTACCGAACTATCAGTTTAATAAGTCACAGCTGCAAAATACTAACGCGAATTCTTTACAGACGAATGGAAAAACTGGTAGAAGCGGACCTCGGGGAAGATCAGTTTGGATTCCGTAGAAATGTTGGAACACGTGAGACAATACTAACCTTACGACTTATCTTAGAAGAAAGATTAAGGAAAGGCAAACCTACGTTTCTAGCATTTGTAGACTTAGAGAAAGCTTTTGACAACGTTAACTGGAATACTCTCTTTCAAATTCTGAAGGTGGCAGGGGTAAAATACAGGGAGCGAAAGGCTATTTACAATTTGTACCGAAACCAGATGGCAGTTATAAGAGTCGAGGGGCATGAAAGGGAAGCAGTGGTTGGGAAGGGAGTGAGACAGGGTTGTAGCCTCTCCCCGATGTTATTCAATCTGTATACTGAGCAAGCAGTAAAGGAAACAAACGAAAAATTCGGAGTAGGTATTAAAATTCATGGAGAAGAAGTAAAAACTTTGAGGTTCGCCGATGACATTGTAATTCTGTCAGAGACAGCAAAGGACTTGGAAGAGCAGTTGAACGGAATGGACAGTGTCTTGAAAGGAGGATATAAGATGAACATCAACAAAAACAAAACGAGGATAATGGAATGTAGTCAAATTAAATCGGGTGATGCTGAGGGGATTAGATTAGGAAATGAGACACTTAAAGTAGTACAGGAGTTTTGCTATTTAGGGAGCAAAATAACTGATGATGGTCGAAGTAGAGAGGATATAAAATGTAGACTGGCAATGGCAAGGAAATCGTTTCTGAAGAAGAGAAATTTGTTAACACCGAGTATAGATTTAAGTGTCAGGAAGTCGTTTCTGAAAGTATTTGTATGGAGTGTAGCCATGTATGGAAGTGAAACATGGACGATAAACAGTTTGGACAAGAAGAGAATAGAAGCTTTCGAAATGTGGTGCTACAGAAAAATGCTGAAGATAAGGTGGGTAGATCACGTAACTAATGAGGAGGTATTGAATAGGATTGGGGAGAAGAGAAGTTTGTGGCTCGACTAGAAGAAGGGATCGGTTGGTAGGACATGTTTTGAGGCATCAAAGGATCACAAATTTAGCATTTGAGGGCAGCGTGGAGGGTAAAAATCGTAGAGGGAGACCAATAGGTCAATACACTAAGCAGATTCAGAAGGATGTAGGTTGCAGTAGGTACTGGGAGATGAAGAAGCTTGCACAGGATAGAGTAGCATGGAGAGCTGCATCAAACCAGTCTCAGGACTGAAGACCACAACAACAACAACAAGCCCATATCGATGATGTTACGTAGAATTTTTCTCATGTTGACACTCGTTGATGGGCCGCCACAGAAATCTGCAGCTAATTGCCTGGGGTCTGCAAGTCTGTCGTCATTGGTCCATTTCTTGCAGGACCTTTTTCTTGCCATAGCGATGTCGGAGTTTCAATGTTTTACCGGATTCCTGATATTTCCTTTACGCTCGTAAAATGGTCGTACGGGAATATTGCCATTTCATCGCTTTCTCTGAGGCGTTGTGTCCCAATTCTCGTGGGCCAACTGTAACACCAGATTCAAACTCGCTAAAATTTTGATAACCTACCGTTGTAGCAACATTAACCGATTTAACAACTGTGCCAGACACTTATTGTCTTATACAGACGTTGCCGACCGCATGCCGTATTCTGCCTGTTTTCATACCTGCGTACTTGAATACGCATACCTATACCAGTTTGTTTGGCGCTTCAGTGGATATCACCCCGGTACATGAGGCCTACGTGGTCTTGATCTGTAGGTGGCCATTCGCGTTTGCACTTCAGGCACATAGCCAACAGTTCGCTTCTGCAACGATAGAAGAGTGGAAATGTCCCTGATGGATTTGTTACTGAGGTGACATGCATGACTAGTCCAAGTTCGAAGTTACTGAGTTTTCCTGACGGACCCATTCCACTGTTTCTTCTGCTGACAACACGGCGCCTCCTTTTACACTGGCCTGTAGTGGTCATTTCTACAATAAATAGTGGTGTCCGGAAACTATCGATCAGATAGTGTATTATGCTACTGAACTATTTACCACGAAACTGCAGGGGCAAGTTAGAATGCAGCAGTAAATAAGTAAGAATAATAAATCAGTATTAAAGAAGTCGCTAAGCTATGATGAAATGGAGGATAGCACAGATTAGGCCACCGGGTGATGAAGTGTAAGCGAGGAAATATGTCGATGGCGGGAACAGCTTCCAGTTTTAGTGTTTCATTTATCCCACTCTGCTGACCCCAAACCGTGCTATATGTCTCTGGTCCACGTTATAATCCAGCGTCTGGGCGGCGCGTGGCGAAGTTGAGTCGCACATCATGGCGACGGCGGCGATATCTGTTCCCTCCTCCGTGTCGCTGCTCCTGTGGGACGGGCGTCGCAGCCCGCTATCAAAGGCCGACTGGCGCCCGCAGGGCAAGTTAAATTAGCGAGAGAGAGAGGGGGTAGGGGGCGGTGTGTCTGAGGGGTGATAGTCCTACCACCCCTGCTGTCATATGGGGGCGTCGCATCACATCCAGAAGGTGGCGGTGGATAAAAAAAGTCCGTGGAAGGAGAAGTTTCGCTCTCTTTCGGTTCGTTGTTCTCGCCTTCCTCGCCCCACTCCGACGCGAAACGTGCGCCTTTTCCCTTGCCCGTAATGGTCGACCCCGTTCCATATACCCAAGATTACTCAGTGCGATTTCCTTCTCAAAGAAATAGGGAACGGAAACTGATTGGAATCGTTTCCAGATTGTCGAGCGACACAATACAATGGTCGAGGCTCTGTGCACGCATGTAAGAAGTAGGGCACCTACAAATTGCGAGTACTTTAGTTTCAAATACAGAAATATCACACGGAAATAACAATCTTGTAGGGGGCGTAGCTTTCTTTTACTTTCCATATTAATAAAGGAAAATTTCGCCATGTGCGGGATACATTTTTAATTTATTCTTTCTTTCAGCATTTCATTTTCAGATTTACTATCGCAATAAAAGGGCAATTGAAGTAGTGAATGAAAGGGCTACTTTAAATTTCAACACCCGTATCTCATGTTCCGAATATGTCCACAATAAGATAATTTCTGCGTCTCTGACCATAGATGGGCCGATCGAGCTCGTTCGGCCGTCGTGTCATCCTGAGCCAACGGCATCATTTGGATGTCGCATAGAGGGGCATGGGATATGCAAGACGCTAACGCGGCCTCTGTCGACTTTGCAGATGGTGGAGCCACCATTTTTCATTCAGGTAGCTCCTCAGTTGACATCGCAGGGCTGAATGGAGCCCATTATAATCCTCACACCTAGGAAAAATTCCTGGACTTACTGAGAACTGAATCCTTGGCCTTCCGCATAGCAGCCATCTACACTGGGCACTCAGATACGCAGACGGATATGTCGACAGTAGTAAAGACATATGTCGTTTATTACTGGTTCTCCCAATCATGTTTCAGTATTTTGTGTGTTATTTTCAGTTGTTCCTTTTTATTATCCAACCTGGGAATGATCATGACAATATACTCCCAAATCGTGCTCATCTGAATTTCGGCTTAAAGCTGTATGTAAATAGAAAGGATTCATAATAATACATAATTACATTACAATTGAGCCATGAACTGTTATTCTTATGTTATGTTAAAAACTTGATCCAAAATAATAATTTCAAAAGAAGCTAGTTGTATAGTTCCCCACATACCATACACAATCCTATTACTTACATTGTACACAAAATCAAACTGTAAAATATATATGCAAACCGACGTGGAAACGCTCAAATATCACTCCTTAGGATTTAAAGCTAACTTTAAGCCACAATTTATAAAATACGTAGAAGATATTACTCAGCAATAATTTTCAGATGGAATAATAAACAAATACCCGTTCAGATTAGCACAGAAAGTCTTGAACATGTTTGGGTAAAGCCTGAATAAATAGGCTATGCAACGCTGATGTCTAAACCTCTTTGCAAAAGAGCATTAGAGCGCGTAAATTTTCCAGGAACAAGGAAAGAAGCATTTCATTACGAACTACAAAAAGATATGGAATTCGAAAAATTGGGAGAACGTTCTTTGAATGAGCGTAGTAATTACCTGTAAACTTTCACATGAATATGTTCGGTAAAAAGTGAGATATTACAGATAAAAATGTGGTGTGTCTAAATTTGAAAGCTAAATAGTCTTAATGTTGACTGTTCAACATACCGGCGTTTGTAAACAAAACTTTTTAATATGAAATCACTTTCCTATCCAATAAAAAATAATCCAGTCTACTATGCTGATACTAGCATATCCTTCCATCGCGGCTTCATTTTTCAGTTTCATCTGGGTTCTTTAAACTTCCTACGATATCTGCACTGAAAGTATCTAATAAATTCCTCGTCCTGGTCAAAATTCTGTCTTATTTTTGGTGGTGAGTGTTAGATATCTGGCTGTATCTTCACTGGTGGTGTAAAATCCACAGCACTTTTCCGTTCTTACAGACGCAATTGCACTCATGCGATTATCGTTTTGAAGCACATTTGCCCTTCATTAGGACGTCTCCCACTTTTCGTTTACCGGATCAAACTGTAATATGTCCTGTCTCATAACAAATTTAATAGTGAACATATAACAGCGGGACTAGTACAGATAATAGTCTGAACGGACAACACTATCGTTCAACATGGTCACCATGCATTTGTACACGTTGACAGATTTAGGCTAAACTTGCTACTCGTAAACCTTGTGTGCCAAAATTTCTCGCTAATAACGTGAAAGTCATTACTTTTAAATTCACATTACACTGCCACCCATGTACTCTGCCTCGAATAGCTTTAGCTTCACTGCTGTTCAACACGAACATTAACAAAGTAACGTACTTTGAATGTGTGTGGTACCAGTTAATCCAAACTGAAGTATACTACTTGTAAATGAAATTAAGTACAAACAATGGTTATCACTAATACACAAAATAGCTTCCTCATCAGATAAAGAAACACAGTGTGTAACTATCGCATGTTATTAAACACAATGCAATCTTCCCTGTACAGTAACTACTCGGATTCAGCAAATCAAGCTCAATGCATAATCTTCATTCCCAGACTGATTCACTCACTCGTCATCGCTAAGAATAGAAACTTGACTTTTGGAGAGAGTGTTGACCTGATACTGTAGGCATCCATTAAGAAGGAATTGTCTGAAATTACATTCTTAAGGGGGAAAAATTAGGGATGAACGGCATTTTGATAGTATGTCGCTATTAGGGGAACTTTGAAACTACAACTACGCAAGTTTTTATCTGGAAATAAAAATTAAACAATTTTTAAAGCTACATCTATGAAAACTGGTATTTCACTTCTCGGTTAAATGTAAGCAAATATTTGTTACTGGATGAAAGTTTATATGCAAATATCTCCAAAAGAACTCAAAAGTTACGACTAACAAAAACTGTGAACTCCAGATACCAGAATGTGTTTTGGTCAGAAACTTATAGGCTCCTCTAATAAAAAGTTTAGAAGGTGTTGCAGTTTGTGAACAACACTAAATTCGACTAAATAAAAACAATAAAATATCTGCATGGTATACAGTCTAGTCAATCGAATCAGCGGGCGCTAAGATAATTTCCGTACACAGGGTAAGGCGAATGCCGGGATGATTCCTTTGAAAGAGTGCGGTCGGTTTCCTTCTTTCCAAATACGATGTTCTCTTAGGTAACTAATAGCCTCATCGACAGCAGAATGTCAGTTTCTTACATGTCTTCCTTCTTAATCCAGTACTCTCACTCATCAAAGATAAGAATCTATTACAGAAAATAACATGGGCAGTATCAGATTTTACGTAACCTGGAAGATATGGTGCAAGCCAGCTTTTCAAACAAAGTTAGTGAAAAAAAAGGAAAACTTCACCACCAACGAGTTAGAGATATTATGTTAAAGATCAAGCTATAATTGGTGATTGATTTTTGATTAGTATCCTTGAAAAATACAGTATAATGGCACTACCAGAAATCACATTAAAAATTAAGAATCATCACTAAAAATGGAAATGCATCTGAGGATGACGGTATGCCGAAACCGGTAATAAAGTGTAAGAAATCTGTGTTATCAAGACGGACATGTTAAAATAAAACGCAACAGGAGCAACAAGTAGTGGACACATTTCTATAGATTTTGAAGAAGCAAAATGTCAGAAACTCTCTCAGCGAAGGACAGGAATTTACAGTCTAAAAATAACATAGCTATTTGCCACTGGCACAATGCAGCTATTTCACCTTTCATCGTTGCAGAGATCAATGCCGTTGCTTTGCACGACTAGAAAGCCTGGGCCACAGTTCGTCTCATTGATACGCTGGGAGAGGGCTTATTTGATCATTATTTCCCAGTAAATGAGATCAGGCGTCTAAACTTCGAATACGTACAATACTCTCGCCTCACGAGGGGATAAGAGCCCGTAGCAGCGATACAATGGCACCTTCTGTCACTGTTTATCAGTCAATTTCCCAATCCCGCTATTCGCTTAAGTGCATTATTCTAACAACTCTTACATGTGCATCGCATTGTTTTACTATCACAGTGTCTACAATTTACTCAGTGCCTGACAAATTAAAAGGTCTTTAATTAAAATTGAATAAATATTCATTTGATAATTTCCGAAATACTCTTGGAAGTTTCCCTCAGACTGGTTAGGAAAATTTCTCTCGGAAAATAGTGAAATGTTTTAAATAACATATTTTAGTTGACTGATACTCGAACAGCAACCGTTTTCTTTGGACATTGTGTACGTTTTGGTCGCCTCTGTTGATGGAAAACTAATTCTCCTCACGTTACGTTGTCTAAGTTTCGGCCCGTTTGACCCATCGCCAGTGTGTTCTTGTAGTATTAAAGCATTTATATCAAGGTGGACAAGCTTCCGGAGTCCTTCATTAGTGGTTTTATAATAAGCTACCCGAAAAGTACAACGTCCGAGCAACTTGTAGTTACATTTCAATAACAAACGGCCCTACAGTGAACGGAACATATATATCTAAAGACATATATAAATGAGAAGAAACATGTGAAATGGAGCCCTAGAAATCATTTATCTATTTTTGTCCAAAAGTAGCTGAAAAAGGAGAATATAAAAAAACGTGTTATCAGCCACAACTATCCTCAACTAACATCACCTCGACTGTAATCGTCACTTGAGGTAGCTCTCGCTTAAATGAGTTTTATAGAATTTTCATGGACGCCCATGTGGATGATATTATTGGAATGATACGAGAGAATAACTGAAATAAGGAACTGAAACATTTCACTATGAGAATGTTGAAGGTACAGTAGACAACTAACTGACCTGCTTGCTTTCACTACATTTGTGTAAGAACAGTTCAGAAGTGTAGAGCTAGCAGAAATCTAAATGCGATTAAGTGCCGTTTCGATGTGAACCCAGGGGAAATGTTCTCATCGTGAGATTTCCAATAGAGCACAGTTCTTACTTTGTGGTGTACAAGAAGACAATAACATCATCGACAGTGTAACAAAACTGGTGTGACCACATCATGTTCTATGTACCTTGTGTAATTTACGGTACAAGATGTTTCATCACACATTTTGTGATGCTCTTGTAAATATTTCTTACAAAAAAATTGTCTTGATTATTTTGCTACATACAAATGTCAGAGAAATATGCAAGCACGGAGAAATTTAATAGTCTTTGACCAATGTGTTGTTATCTATGTATGTAGCAATCTAAAGATGATCAGTAAAAATTAAGTTAGCTACTGTGGAGTAGTTTGTCGAAAGAAGTCGTGTACGGCCACATGTGATCAAAGTCGGATGAATGTTTCCCATCATGTCTAAATAACAGTGCTCGAAAGTATCTCTTTATAATTTCGAACCGCAAACAAAATTTATATTTAAGATTTATACGATATAAAGGCCCTACCGAAAAACACATTAAAAATTAAGAAACAGTACAATTTTCGTGAAATGATTTCAAGAATATATCAACAAAGTGAAAACTGAAACATGTTCATTTTTTGATTAGTATTGATACAAAAAGATCAAATTCGTGAGCTCCCTTAAATCGAAAAAACGTTTGTCAATATTCTTCAGGAAAACGAAAAAGAGGATCCCTAGACGTGAACCACGAGAAACAATGAAGATGGATTTTACCCGCTAAGTACCAGTGCAACATGTCTAACATACTACCGTGTTTGCACACAGTATGAGGACGACGAACATCTTCAGAAAATCAGAGATAGAATTTAAATAGTTAATTTGTATCAGTAATTTAGCGTGGGGTCACAATAGGCACAACTGTTGCTGTAAATCAGAACATCTCAAAATATAGGTATGTATGGAGCCTGAAGTATATTTTATGCGATTTAAAACATCATTTGAGACTGACTAGGGATTGTTGGGCAGAAGTGGCAAAATCTTTTTTAGATATAGTTTGTACCCAAACTGTACTGACTAAACCCTGGAGAGAATTCAGTGACATTTTCTATGTATTTTTGCACAAGTGATCCGTGGACTTCGACAGTGTGTTGCAGTACAGTTGCAGGTAGTTTGGTTTCTAGCAGCTATTTATTACTGTATCTGTACAAACCGAAACTATATGCACAAGTGTAAATGTCGACGGTTTTCGCGATGTGTGTCGCCTGTAACCTAAGTTCCTCCATTCTAATCATGGCATTTTCTCTCGACCTCAAACTTGCATTACAACGGTTCTGTTCTTTCTCGGGGCTATTATTCAGGCGCTGCAAGTTGCACATTAATAGTGTTACACGAGATTAAGACTAGGTTTACTCATAAAAACTAGCACAAGTTGCAGACACAAAAGAATAATTCGGTGGGGTGTCAAATTACTCGAAACACAATTATTCCATAACGAGCCACCGATGGCTATACAGGTCCACTATACCAAAACAATCAGAATACATGGGGTGTAACGGGTATATGTGGAGACATTTTTGTATATCATACCTCAATATGTACAAACAAAGGTGCGTTCACTGTCTTTCTTTGCGTCGAACAATCTTCCAGTGAACACGTCACATACTTTAGGAACTGATGTTTTCTGCGTGGTCGTAACTGCGCCACTTAGTGTACTATGTCTGTCGATATAATGTCTTTGGCCACTCTCTCACATTTCAACACCTGATCAGCTGGGCAGGGGAGTACGACCATTATTGTCTTTCTCTTGCCACATGTACTTGGAGGTACTATCCAACCCAAAAACATTTGACTTGCAATATCCATAATTATTAGTCTAAAGATAACGTAGATAGTAACGTACTGTTATTCAGTACAGGATCCCAGGACACAATAGAAATATCTGCATTTATACACGTTATATCCTGGTTATCTGAAATTTATTTAGAATTATGTCAGTGGAGTTCGGGTTTACCTTGCATATAGTATGTACTCATGGACACTAATCGGAAATCCTAATCATTTCATTGTATTGTATTGTAAATTAACCGGGGACCTAGAAACGACGGAGAGGCTCCACCCCGCCGCAGCCGCAGTGGTCCACAACCCCACGACGACTACCGCAGTCCACTTCACTCCTCCGCCTCCCCACACCGAGCCCAGGGTTATTGTGTGGTTCGGGTCCTGGTGGAGCCCCCCCCAGGGAACGTCTCACACCAGACGAGTGTAAACCATATGTTTATTTGGTAGAGTAACGGTGGTGTACGCGTGGAGAACTTGTTTGCGCAGCAATCGCCGACATAGTGTAACTGAGGTGGAATGAAGAGAACCAGCCCGCATTCGCCGAGGCAGATGGAAAACCGCCTAAAAACCATCCACAGACTGGCGGGTCACCGGACTTCGACCCAAATCCGCGGGGAGGATTCGTGTCGGGCCCAGGCGATCCTTCCCGCCCGGAAAGCCGTGCATTAGACCGCATGGCCAACTGGGCAGGCTAATCATATCATACTAGCTGGTCGGTTCTCATACAGGCTATTTTCGATACATTGGGACAAACGATCCCTCAGAGGAGATGGAACAAACAAGGCCACATGAACCTATGTCCAGAAATGCTTTCAAAGGTAGCTACACCCAGCTGAAGTTGGAGTTACCAGATTTTTGACATTATAGGTTTCAGTGACCGAATGTACACATGAGAACTCATCATGCACATGTGAATAATCTGTCTGTACAATGGCAACGAAACATAAAAACCTGTTTAGCCTCAGTGTGTGCTCGAGGTAGATTTAATACCTCCGCGACGCGAGCTATAGCAGCACCTTGTAGAAACCAAATCACCCTTCGTAGCCCCGAAGCCCTGTGTTCCAGCATGGGAGAGTCACCCGCGTTAAGTAAATGCAGATATGCCTCGCTTGCGAGGGGCTGTGGAAGGGTGACTGGCGACACGAGATGTTCCGCCAATAATCCAGTCAATACATTGCGGCTGGCTGGAATGGCCGGGCGGTTCTAGGCGCTACAGTCTAGAACCGAGTGACCGTTACGGTCGCAGGTTCGAATCCTGCCTCGGGCATGGATGTGTGTGATGTCCTTAGGTTAGTTAGGTTTGAGCAGTTCTAAGATATAGGGGACTGATGACCTCAGAAGTTAAGGCCCATAGTGCTCAGAGCCATTTTCTTTTTGATACATTGCGGCTTAATCAACGCTGTTTCGCTGCCACCATACCACAAACATTGTAACAGTCAGAGCATTCTCGCTTTGCTGGTGTTGACTCACGTCTACTTTCAATCACTGAAACCTGAACTGTCAAATATCTTTTTTTCTGCACCTTCAGCTGTGTAGATCTCACTTGGAACACATTTCTGACCATATGTCCATGTGACCTTTCTTGATCTCTATCCTTTAAGGGATCGTTTCCAGCAGTTCGTCCTCTTTTTAGCAAAATCAGCTTGCGTATACCGTCAGTATAGTTTCATTTCTTGACGAGTAATTCTGTAACGCATGTATGTGGTGGTGATGTGATTTTCTTTTTATGTTTGATATTATCAGTGCTGTACTCACAAATGCCACCGTGAGTATTTCGAGTGCAAAGGCCCGTCAAGATGAAAAGTTATTCGGCTATACGTTAGTGCTTTTGATACTTTTATTGGGCGCTGCAGAGGACAGGAGGCATTACAGAAGTTCTTCAGAGCATAAACTGCACCCCCTCGCCACCCCTCGTGAATGGTCGCACATTTGTACCCTCGTGGACAGGGCATTTGTACGGCGCACGCGGCCGGGACCGGTCGGTTTGCACCCCTGTTATGGATCCGTGCGCTTCCCCCGCTTGCCGGTGATGGCTGCAGCTGACGGAGATTGCTGGTGCATGCATAAACATGTAGTCTGTCACCCGTCTGTTACTTCATCAAAGCGCCAGCGACCACTGCTAATAGAGAAAAAAGTATGGTGTATGACAAATGAAGGAAAAGTAGTAAATTAGGAACAAGGAATATCGAATCGATAAACTCGATCGACGCAGTAGTAAGAACTCGTTTAAACGAACACGCTGATTTCTTTCGAGCGCCATAGTATAACACTTCTATGAGGTCGTCATTTGACACTCGTAGTGGCAATGAGGTGGCGCGTATTTGACAGTCGGTTAGATGGAACCAGCCCAGTAATACAAGTAGACGTGTGGACATGACAGAGTAGCGGAAAGGAACTGTCGTGTTTGGACGTGCCCATGAACACACGATGAATAAAACCGCCAGACCTGTTGGTATATCAAAATGGGCTGTCCAACATGTCAACAATTAACTGTGTAGCAATCGTGGTTATGTCGGCACGGCGTAGCAGCAGTCGTCGTAAAAAGATCCTGATGGCTAGGGACAATAGATAACTGTCCAATCACAAAGAAAGCAGGTGTTGACAGATGTGAAATTTACCGAACTATCAGTTTAATAAGACACAGCTGCAAAATACTAACGCGAATTCTTTACAGACGATTGGAAAAACTTGTAGAAGCCGACCTCGGGGAAGACCAGTTAGGATTCCGTAGAAATGTTGGAACACGTGAGGCAGTACTGACCCTACGACTTACCTTAGAAGAAAGATTAAGGAAAGCATTTGTAGACTTAAAGAAAGCTTTTGACAATGTTAACTGGAATACTCTCTTTCAAATTCTGAAGGTGGCAGGCTATTTACAATTTGTACAGAAACCAGATGAAACCAGATGAAGGAAACAAAGGAAAAATTCGGAGTAGGTATTAAAATCCATGGAGAAGAAATAAAACCTTTGTGGTTCACCGATCAAAATGTAATTCTGTCAGAGACAGCAAAGGACTTGGAACTGCAATTGAACGGAATGGACAGTGTCTTGAAAGGAGGATATAAGATGAACCTCAACAAAACCAAAACGAGGATAATGGAATGTAGTCGAATTAAGTCGGGTGATGATGAAGGAATTAGATTAGGAAATGAGACACTTAAAGTAGTTTTGATATTTGGGGAGTAAAATAACTGATGATGGTCGAAGTAGAGAGGTTATAAAATGTAGACTGGCAATGGCAACGACAGCGTTTCTGAAGAAGAGAAATTTATTAACATCGAGTATAGATTTAAATGTCAGGAAGTCATTTCTGAAAGTATTTGTATGGAGTGTAGCCGTGTATGGAAGTGAAACATGGACGATAAATAGTTTGTACAAGACGAGAATAGCTTTCGAAATGTGGTGCTAGAGAAGAATGCTGAAGATTAGATGGGTAGATCACATAACTAACGAGGAGGTATTGAATAAGGGAGGAGAGGAGTTTGTGGCACAACTTGACAAAAAGAAGGGACCGGTTGGTCGGACATGTTCTGAGGCAACAAGGGATCACCAATTTAGCATTGGAGGGCAACGTGGAGGGTAAAAATCGTAGAGATTCAGAAGGATGTAGGTTGCAGTAAGTACTGGGAGATAAAGAAGCTTACACAGGATAGAGTAGCATGGAGAGCTGCATCAAACCAGTCTCAGGACAACAACAACACACTTTCTCAGAGGCAGTCTGTTTCAAACTTGACACAAAGTGGTGGTATCAGTGGGTGTCCTGCAAGCTGTCACGTATGATATTTGCGCCCTGAAATGGTGAAAGAAATGTCACTAATTCCGCTGTCCGAATTCCACAACCTGGCCGTCACGAAGAAGAGCCGAGGACTCTCCCGTGGTGTACTGATGAAGTGGAGTGGAGACGCTTGAAGATGAACTGTAAAGTCACAATTTTTACAATCGGACGATATCATAATTATTTCTGCGAACGCTATCACAAGAACTTTACCTATGATTGGATCTTCTAATACTACAGTGGAAAATATATATTCGGAATAAGGAAGATGGATCTTAAAAATCGTTTCCCTTCTACATAACGAAGCACAATTTAACAATCATGGAAGTTCCTAAATGGAGCAGAACGTAAAGTCAAGGAAAGGCCATCAGTGCCTGTAGCAGTTCGGTGCGTGGAGCACAGAGACATTTAAAATAAAACAGAATTCACACTAACATTCGAGCACTAGCTTTTTTCTAGCAATATTACACACATTCACATACACAGCCACACAGAAACCGGAGTTACCGCGGGCACGGGAGTGTGCGATTTGGTGTCTGTGTTGTTGTGTATGTGACTTTTTGTACTATTGTTAGAAAAAGAGCTACTGCTTGGCAACTACTGTGAATACCGTTTTCCATTGTGTGTTTCTGTGCTCCACGCATCGACCCGCGTTAGGTGAGTGGCTCTGAGCACTATGGGACTTAACTTCTGAGGACGTCAGTCCCCTAGAACTTAGAACTACTTAAACCTAACTAACCTAAGGACATCACACACATCCATGCCCGATGCAGGATTCGAACCTCCGTTCCCGCGGTTCCAGACTGCAGCGCCTAGAACCGCTCGGCCACGTCGTCCGGCTAGGTGAATGGTCGCCTTTCCATAATTTGATATAATGAAGCATACTTTATGCTGTGTTGGCAGAAGAGCCAACACCGTGTTGCTAGAGGAGGCCGAAATGCACGCGTTTAATTACACGCAGACTGGCGTGAGGTCTGGAACAGTTAAGGGAATTTTTATTAGCAAATAAAGTACGTAGTTGATGTAATACTTAACTTTAATCCATAACTGTAGAACATCGGTCTGACGGTACAGTAATAAGAAGCTCAATATAAATTGGTAATGGCGCCTTGCTAGGTCGTAGCAAATGACGTAGCTGAAGGCTATACTAACTATCGTCTCGGCAAATGAGAGCGTATTTGTCAGTGTAGCATCGCTAGCAAAGTCGGCTGTACAACTGGGGCGAGTGCTAGGAAGTCTCTCTAGACCTGCCGTGTGGTGGCGCTCGGTCTGCAATCACTGACAGTGGCGACACGCGGGTCCGACGTATACTAGCGGACCGCGGCCGATTTAAAGGCTACCACCTAGCAAGTGTGGTGTCTGACGGTGACACCACATTCCTCCCCCGCAAATCGGCGAACGGTTGTGTTATAAGGCTTCCGCCGGCCGTGGGGAGGACCCCATGTTGACGTATGCGACGAGGTGGGGAGCCTAACAACAGGCGAGGCTGTGCCACCCGCACCCGGCCATTCGGTCCGAGGGGAGCTAGGAAACGCCTGAAAACCTAGTCCAGGGTGCACGCCAACAAGCGGTATATGCGCCCTTAGAGAGACAGGAGGGGCCGAAGGGTCGACCTCCATCGAGTCGGGGCACCCGACGGGCGAAGACGCCATCTGGTCCGCAGCGGGCAAGAGTTCTATGTCGGAGGACAGCGGGTCACGGGAAGCGATCGGCGGCGCGTGACCCAGGGAGGCGCCCGGCGGCTGCAGCGAAGCGTCCACTGCGGGCGGCGCCGGCGGGAGGACCGGTGGCGCGTCGCCATGGGGCAAAATGGAAGGCATCGTCGGTAACACCTGGGGATGAGGCGAGCCAGTAGATGGGTCCCCAGGGCGCTGACCGGACGGCACCGTCGCTGAAAGCAGACGGGGAGCGGCAGAACCCGTGCGACGACAGAGGCGCAGCTGGTTGAGATGCCGACGCACCTCACCAGAGGCCCCCAAAACCAGATACATAGCGCGGCCGAGGCAGCGAAGAATGCGCCCTTCGAGCCAACGCCGTGAACCTCGATAGTTGCGATAATATACAACGTCGCCTGGAGCAAAAGCAGGTGGCTGCCGCTGCACAGGAACCTGATGCGGCGGATGTAGCAAAGACATCATAGTTCGATGAGGACGACCGTGGAACAACTCAGCCGGCGAGCGACCATCTCGGGGCTGAGAGCGATACGAGGACAAAAAGAGCAATAACGCGTCCTCCCGAGAATGCGACTCCTTCAACTTCATCATCTGTGACTTGGAAGTCCGGACCAATCGTTCAGCGGCACCGTTTGACTGAGGCGAAAACGGCGCGGATGTCAGATGTTGAATACCATTGGCCTTGCAGAATGACTGAAATTCTGCGGACATGAATTGTGGGCCATTGTCGGAAACAATAGTCTGTGGAAGACCTTCAATACAAAAGATAGCCGATAACGCTTGGATGGTGGCAGATGACGTAGTGGAAGACATCCTGACAACAAAAGGAAAATTACTGAATGAATCGACCAGAACCAACCATCGAGCAGTCCAGAATGTACCAGCAAAATCGATGTGTAAGCGTTGCCAAGGGGAAGTGGCTTTCGGCCATGCAAAGAATTTCCGCGGTGGTGCGGATTGTTGTTCGGCACACGCCATGCAAGAAGAGCACATATTCGTAATCGCAGCATCGATTCCGAACCAAGTACAGTGCTGACGAGCAAGTTGTTTCGTTCGCACTATACCCCAATGTCCTTGGTGGAGAAGCCGTAAGACAGAGGACTGTAACGAACATGGGACCACGGCCCTGGACTGATCATTATCAGAACGCAACAGCAAAACACCACGTCGTACAAAAAGTCTCTCCTTGTGAGCAAAAAATCGGCGAAGCAACGGATCCTCGATCTGTGACTGTGACAAGGGCCATTGCGTAGCAACAAAACGCAAAACGGTAGCAAGGACAGGGTCAGCAGCTGTGGCTGTAGCTACACGACGAAAATCAATCGGAAACGATTCGACCACGTCATCGGTTTCCGAATCAATGAACAGGCAAGCAAGTTCGGAGGAATCGAACGCTCTATCCTCAGCAACAGGCTAACGGGACAACGCATCAGCGTTTCCGTGCTCAGAAGTGGACCGATGCAAGATATCGTAGCGGTACTGCGAGAGGAAAATATACCAGCGAATAAATTTCTGCGCTGTTACGTGGAGGTACAGGCTTGTCCGGATGAAAAAGCGAAGTCAAAGGTTTGTGGTCTGTGATGATGGTAAAGTGACGACCATACAAGAAATCATGAAACTTAGTAACACCAAATACGAGAGCCAAAGCTTCTTTCTCAATCTGTGAATAATTTCTTTGCGCAGACGAGAGCAATTTTGACGCAAAGGCAATAGGGCGATCATGCGATCCATCTTTGTGCGCAAGCACAGCACCGATCCCGAAATCCGATGGATCTACCATCAATAAAAGGGGTTTCTGGGGATCGAATGGCGTAAGGCAAGTATTTGAAAGCAACGCCGATTTCAACTGGCGAAAGGAGCGTTCGCAGTCCGTCGTCCAGAAGAACGGAACACCTGTCCGGCGTAAGCGATGAAGCGGAGCTGAAATGGAAGAGGCGTGGCGCGTATATCTGTTGTAATAATTAATTTTTCCCAGCACACTCTGTAGCTGCTTCAAATTCTGCGGCGAAGGCAAGTCTTGTATGGCACGGAGGTGCTCGGGACTGGGATGTATGCCTTGGGCATTGATTACATATCCCAGATAGGGTAAGTCACGAGCAAAAAACACACATTTGTCCTTCCGCAAGCGAAGACCATTTTGTCGCAAGACCTGAAATAATGTTCTGAGATTGGCTAAATGTTCTTCTTCCGTCTTTCCGGAAATCACAATATCGTCCAGATAGTTTGCTGCAGTAGGGACCGAGGCACAAACAGTTTGCAGATTTTGCTGAAACAATGCAGGGGCGGATGCACACCCGAATGGCAGTCGTTTGAATCGATACAACCCAAGATGCGTGTTAACCACCAAAACCGGCTGGGATTCTTCGTCCACTGGTATTTGCAAGTACGCATCTGCTAGGTCCAACTTCAAAAAATATTTACCTGGGCACAGTATGTCAAAAAGATCCTCCGGGCGGGGTAAAGGAAAAGTTTCAATCACTAGTTGTGGATTCACTGTTGCCTTGAAGTCTACACAAAGTCTCAATTTTCCGGAAGGTTTTGGCAAAATGACTAAGGATGATGCCCAGAGAGAAGCCTGCACACGTTCAATCACACCTTGTGATTTCAAATCGTGTAATGTTCTTGCGACCTCATCACGCAATGCGTGGGGAACATTGCGCGCTCTGAAAAATTTCGGTTGCGCGTTTACTTTCAGTTTCAAATGTGCTTCATAGTTCTTAGCGCAACCAAGCCCGGTGCAAAAATGTCGGCAAATGCTTCACATAGACGAGAAACACTGTCTGAAGGCACAGTCTGGTTCACTGATAGGACCTGATTGACTATAGACAAGTGAAACAACTGAAATAAATCTAAACGAAACAAGTTCACAGCAGAAGAAGAACGAAGAACGTAAAAAGACACAAGTTTTGTTTGTCCCTTGTATGTCGCCAGAAGGCTGCACTGTCCTAACACAGGGATCTTGTGACCGGAATATGTAGTTAGCATAACATTTGCGGCACGCAACGGAGGTTTGCCCAGCTTTTGGTACGTGTCGTGATTGATTAGTGAAACTGCAGCTCCGGTATCGAGCTGGAATGGTAACACGTGGCCAAGAATGTCCAAGTCTACAAAAAGTTTATTGTCCTGCTAACGACAAGAGTGACTGTCTCGTGCAACGTGAACTGACACTGGGACAGAATCACTTGCTAAGTGACGTGATTTCCGGCGACGTCGACGCACACTTTTTGTGGGACGAACACAGTCACTGTTAGAGAGAGTGGCACTGGGCGGAGTGGAATTAACTACATGAATTTCCATGGGTGAAGGGTCACGAGCCTGAGTATTCTTGGTTCGATTCCGATTCCGGCGCGAAGCAAAGGGCCTGGAATGGTTGTTAGCGTCTGATCGAAGCGTTTTCTGGCGAACAATTTGAACATGTCCTTTTTTATTACAAAAAAAGCAAATAGCTTGGCGTGACGGGCAATTCTCGCGCAAATGTCTAGTAGCACACCACGGGCATGATTTTAGCACTGCGTTTGCTTGCTTGCGCGGCACACGTAGTGGAGGGCTTGGCAGCAGCAGCGCGGACGAGCGTGAGGGCTGTTTACTGTTCCGTGCAGCTCGCCCGGCGGGCCGGTTAACGTGACACACGGCTGGCGAAGTTATGATTCCTGAGCAAAGTCAAGTGTGTCCTGCCGATCCAATATGTCCATCACTTGTTGAAGGGAGGGATTGACTAGTTTCAAAATCTGTTCCCAGATACGAACATCAGAAACGTTCTGTGCAATTGCATCACGCACCATAGTATCTGAACAAGGGAGTCCACATTCACACTCAAAAGCACAACCCCTAGTAAGGCCTTGCAAAGTGGCAACCCACTCCCGATTAGTTTGACCGGCCGTACGTTTTGTACGAAAGAAAGTATACCATTTAGCAACTACATTGACAGATTCTTTGAATTATGCATCTAATGCAGACAAAATTTCTTCGTAGGACAGAGTTGCGACGTCACGTCAGGGAAACAATTGCACTATCACTTGGTACGTGGACACGCCGACAAGCAAGCAAAAAAGGCTGCCACTCATTACCTTGAATTCTGTAGGCGGAGAGATGGAATCCAAATTGGCGTGACCACTCCGTCCAGCTTTCCAGTGTCGCATCAAAAGGACGAAAAGGTGGTGCAACTGCATGTTGTGGCTGCGGTAGCGGTGGAGCGGCGGCTGCCGCATCGTTTTGCATCGCACGTTGACCCTGGACGAGCTGGCCAAGGGCATCCAATAAGGCCTGCGACTGCTGATTCTGCAAGCGATAAAATTCGGACAGTACATCTGGAGATTGTGGCGAAGCAAGTATAAAGAAGAAGACCCTATTTAGACTCTTTTTAGACTCGTCGCCATGTGCTGTGTTGGCAGAAGAGTCAACACCGTGTTGCTAGAGGAGGCCGAAATACACGCGTTTAATTACACACAGACTGGCGAGATGACAGGAACAGTTAAGGGAATTTTTAGTAGCAAATAAAGTACGTAGTTGATGTAATACTTAACTTTAATCCATAACTGTAGAACATCGGTCTGACGGTACAGTAATAAGAAGCTAAATATAAATTGGTAATGGAGCCTTGCTAAGTCGTAGCAAATGACGTAGCTGAAGGCTATGCTAACTAGCATCTCGGCAAATGAGAGCGTATTTGTCAGTGTAGCATCGCTAGCAAAATCGGCTGTACAACTGGGGCGAGTGCTAGGAAGTCTCTCTAGACCTGCCGTGTGGTGGCGCTCGGTCTGCAATCACTGACAGTGGCGACACGCGGGTCCGACGTATACTAGCGGACCGCGGTCGATTTAAAGGCTACCACCTAGCAAGTGTGGTGTCTGGCGGTGACACCACACTTTAAAATGAATATAATATATGACACATATATGTGGATGAGTACATCGCGTACTTAAAGCACATAAAATGTGTTGTCGTAGTAACTAAAAAGCTAGGAGCATGCCTGTATATGGTATAATAAGGAGAGTATATCTTCGGCTCACACTCCTAGTGCTGCATCCTCTCGTTCCCAAAGGACATGAAAACGATTTTGTTTGTAATTATAATTCTGCATATCATTGTCGTTATTACCAGCTGGAAAATGAGTGAGAAATATGAAAATGTATTTTCAGATATATTTACAGCGTTTGGACAAAAAATAGGAATCCTTGAAAAAAAATGCAGACGCTGGCGAAGCATGCAGCTCACGCTGTTGTATTTGAAAACGAACGGCACCGCGCAACTTCCTCAATACCGTACTTTAAAAGCATCACCCGTGAGCAGAATATTGGGTGTGAGTGCATTTTGTCAGAGCTAAGTGGCTTCGAACGTGAGAAAATTGATGGTCCTCGTGTAGTCATTCCTCCGTAATCAAGGTGGCCGAAATGCTTGGTGTTTCAAGAAGCACCTTATCGAAGTTTCATATCGCTCACAGAGATAGCGAAGAAACATCATAGGTCACAACTCGGACGAAAGTGTGTGTTGAGTGATCGTGTAGGAAGGCTGTTGAAGAAGACTGAGGTGAAAAAGTAAGTGGACGATACCTGCACAACTCAATACAGAACTGAATGTCGCAATCCCGAACCCAGACAGCACCAAAACGTCACGAATGGAGCTCCAGGGACAGCTGGAATTCGAAAACCACTCAGCAGTGATGGAAATCCCTTTAACGGGAAAACACGGTACCGAAGTCGTATACTGCGGACTATGGGGTAATGTATAAAAAGTCATTTGGTCATATGAGTCTTGTTTCACACTGCTGGCCGAGTTTACTGTAGTGGACTGACAAGGCAGCCAGTCCACAGTGACGGGTAGCCGAAAGGGCACACGTACACACACGCCGACTGGAGCGAAGTCTGGAACAGGATTCGTAATGAATGTGATAAAGAAAAGAACGTAGCTACTAGAACACTTAACTTTTATATCGTCCTTTGGTATACAGCGTTCTTGATGATACAAGTGAGACTATCTTGGCATGCAGTGGTACAAATGGCGCCTTGCTAGGTTGTAGCCATTAATTTAGCTGAAGGCTATTCTAACGGTCTCTCGGCAAATAGAAAGGCTTCGTTAGTGTAGTCGCTAGCAACGTCGTCGTACCTGCCTTGTGGTGGTGCTCGGTCTGCGATCCTGACAGTGGCGACACGCGGGTCCGACATGTACTAATGGACCGCGGCCGATTTAAGCTACCACCTAGCAAGTGTGGTGTCTGGCGGTGACACCACATTTACGCCCCAAGATTGGAATATGGCGGGGGTTCGGTGGGGATTTTGGGCAGACATGTCGTGGTATTCCATGGGCCACATGTTATTCTGCAAAGTCGTAATGTCAAAAATCATGTGACCATTTTGGCATCCATTCCATGATAAAATGTTTGCTCGTCAATAGTGATGGCGTAATCCAGGAGTACGGGCCTCACGGCCACACAGCTCGCATAGTTCAGGACTACTTTGTGAGCACCGGAATGAATTTTTGCTTCTCCCCTGCTCACTAGAGTCAACAGACCTTAATATGACTGATCCTTTGTGGTCAACTTTCAGAAAATAAGGCGTGATCCCCATGCTGTTAGCTGAACAAGCCACTATTTTGTAGGAAGAATGAGACATGATTCCCTTAAAAACAGTCGTCCCCTTTCTAAGACTACTGCGAGGCGTTTTTTATGCCAATCAGTTTCCTACACCATATTAAGCATCATGATGTGCCTGTAATTTAAAATGACAGAGTATGCGTCGTAAAACAACTTACACAAGGTAAAAATCTAAGGTGACATTGCAAAAGATGTTTTTTCGTATAGGGACAGGAGGAAAAACAGGATTTAAGCGTCAAAACAACTATGCATAAAATACCCTTATGAAGGACAGGATTGGCCTCTTGGTAAGTGGATTGTTGGTTACGCTCTTCTACCTGCAGCATGAAGTTTGTGTCGCTGGTCATTTTCGTGGTACCGAGTGAGGTGGCGCAGTGGTTAGCATTCGGGAGGACGACTACCTTGCCCAGCCTTCCCTAACCCAGTGGGACCGATGACCTCCCTGTTTGGTCTCCTTTACCCCACTGAACCAAACTACCATTTGCATGACGTGTTTCGTCACGGCTCGGACACGTTGGCGAATGACTCACCGCTGGCATACAGAGCCACTGCCTTGAAGGAAGACTTTCACGGTGAAGGGAGGCTCTGACTTACTCAGAGCGTATTTTCCACGAGTACTGTGCTCAAACTTAACTTTTTTGCATGGGTGCTAATGTTGCTGCGTGCAGCTTTCATCTAACATATTAGTATGTCCCCGCCCGGCAAGCTGTTTTAATTTTCCAGGGAGCTTCAAACTAGCGCACAGCCGGCGGTTCTAGGCACTACAATCTGGAAACGCGCGACCGCTACGGTCGCAGGTTCGAATCCTGCCTCGGGCATGGATGTGTGTGATGTCCTTAGGTTAGTTAGGTTTAAGTAGTTCTAAGGTTTAAGGGACTGATGACCTCAGAAGTTAAGTCCCATAGTGCTCAGAGCCATTTGAACCATTCGAACTAGAGCACACACCGCTGCGGAATGGAAGTTAATCGTGCAAATATTGCCTCGGTTGTGACTTAGCCATTTCACCGCAGGCATCCTTTCCTTCAAGATTTATTGTCCTGGAAGGAATAAAGGAGAAATTCTGTGAAGTTTGGAAAATAAGAGAGAGTTATTGAGGGAGGTGAAAGTTTGAAAAGCGGATCATGAAACCGATGGGATAGTCAGTAGAGCATTTGCCAGGAAAAGGCAAAAGTTTCGGGTTCGAGTCTCTGTACGGCTCACAGTTTTAATCTGCCTGTACTGTCCTTAGTATCGCATAATATCACCTGTGTAACTTCTAGCTATTAATCACAATTCACCCTTTAGGCAACTTATCAGTGCCTTCTCACTTTGCCCTCGGACGGTGCTGCAGATATAGAGCATCGTTTGGCAGCAACGTCTGTTGGCAAGTTTTCTCTGTAGAGCAGGGCTTCCCTACCTTTTCAGCTGGCAGACCCCTTCTTCAGTCGAAAATCCATGGCGGACCAGTCAAGAGCACAGTAACTTTAAATTTCAGAGCGAAGCCCATGGGAACTGAAAGCTGTTAATGCAAGTGCCATGTTCCCAATGACAACCAGCCCCCCCCCCCCCCCCCCCGAGGTATCAATAGTCTTTGGTTTAGAGACGAATGAAAACAACTTGAAATTAACGATACTAGTGGATTTATTCCCTTTGTTCAATACACTATAGCGTGATTAAAACTACTTGGTAATTGGCATTTCACACGTTGGAGCTGCCTTCCTCCAAGAGCAGTCAACGTCATGTCCTAACTGTTCGCTGTTCACAAGCTGCTGCTTGTGGTCTGTTCACTTCCACTGTTTGGCTACTGTTGTGTAAGGATCACGCATATTTCGTAACAGTCGCGCGCGCCCCTGGAAATCCGGGTGAGTACCTTCAAATTGACGGCGCAATTTACCTGGAACTATTGAACTGTTCGGAAGGACTCGTCCACAAATTACACACCAAGCTTTACCCTCCTTTGTCTCCATAAAGCCCATAAAGCCCATTTCTTAATAGCGTTTGTTGTACTTACGCTTCCTGGTTATTCCACTTCCACAAGATATTGCAACCAATGGAGTACTTGCAGCGTTTTCACATAATAAATCCGGCTGTGGAGGTTCTTGTGATTGCTCTTCCTATGGTCGTCCTTCCTCCTCATTCATTTCAGCTGGGAACTTCCCTTGTTGTGAAGGCGATGGAGATACTGTGCCCTTCTTCAATTATCCTGACTTTAGCCACTGATCCGTGTTAGAAGTAATAAACTTGTCAAACACCGACTTATGAAATAGGTAGTGCACAAGCAAGGCAAGTTTAACATTTAATGATGCCTGGGACCGCATACGTGCCAGCGAGCGCTGTGATTGGTCGACAAAGCTCGCTCCGCGCATGCGTAAATGGTTTCAGCGTATCTAGCGCCGTGAGCCGGCGCAGAAACGACCCCCGTATTGTTGCGAAACAGTCGATCAGAGAAGCCGCATTCTCCGACACTAAACTGTGTTTGCGTTCTCACTTAGGAACCGCAAAGCCTGCTTGGTAATACGACTTGAAGTAAAAGTACACGTTTTCCACACGAAAAAAAAAAATAGTGATGAATTTGATTTTCACATTTTTATTCAATAATTTTATTATTTTACACGATTTGGTGAAAGGTGGCCGACGGACCCCTAAGGGGTCCACGGACCACACGCTGGGAAGCCCTGCTGTAGAGGATAGATCGGATCGAGCGTTGACGCTGCGGTCCCGTTTGTCGCGACCGTTGCGACGCCGCTGAGAGCTCCTGTGCGGATATTTCACGGCCCTGGCTTAATTAAGCCGTGCCGCACGGCGTGGCGCAGCTGGTGGCGCTGTTTTGCTGGAATCACTGCCGAACCCCCGTCCGCCAATCTCAGTGGGAGTTCGCTCCTGGCAGCAACAGCCTCGCTTCAGCCAGGTCCGGTGACCACTGTAATTAACTCGCCAAGTTCGTCAAACGGCTGCTGCCGTTTACGATACAGTTGTCAAGCACATCCGATTTTTGAAACGTAGCTGCTTCTGGAAGTAGGTATCCTAAATTTATTTACACAAAATTGAAAAACTAATTTAAAAATAATGATTTTACTTCGAAAATTTCATTCTTTAAGTTTCTCGAAGGAACCATATTTCTACAGAAGATTTCTTTTTAATTGTAAATACGAGATGATTCCAAAGAGTGTGTAGCACACGTCGTACCTCGCTAACAAGGCCACCATACGATCTTCACTTCACCTAACTATTCATATTGACGTGTAGTGCGAGACACTACTACTACGTCGATGTACGTCTAAATTATTAGCTCAGGAAAGATGGTGCTCATTTTAAAAATCGCATATGTGGCGTCTCATACTGCACTTTTGGTCAGTTATTTTTTGTACAAAAATGGTTAAAATGGCTCTGAGCACTATGGGACTTAACATCTATGGTCATCAGTCCCCTAGAACTTAGAACTACTTAAACCTAACTAACCTAAGGACATAACACAACACCCAGTCATCACGAGGCAGAGAAAATCCCTGACCCCGCCGGGATTTTTTGTACAACTGAACACATTAGTTTTCTACGACATACGATGATTTTGATTGTTTTCGATGTCACATTTAAGCACAATATCTCACTACGCAAACATCTTCACTTTGTGGCGTCCATCCCTTGTGTTGCGTGTGATATGCCACATGCTAAAAATCTGTAACACAACCCAGTTTCTTAAGTCAGAAACTATATAAATATAAATCAATATGTCAAAAATCCGCCTTAGTTGCCAAATGTTACTGGTCTTTACTCAGGTTTTAGCTAGAGTAATCTAGCCTTCTCTAGAAGCATAAAATAAACTAATACATGCCAGAATAAGGCATGGTCAAACATAAAAAGCTAAAGTACCGTGGTTCCATGGCGAGCTACGTTACTTAGCTGAGGAACAGCCCCGGCCCCACTTCGTGGAAAGCGGTCGGTTAGCCGCGGACGCTAAATGTACTTATTCTGTCAATATCCGGAGAATAAATTTTAAGTAATTGGCTAATATATGTCTTCGGGAATATTGAATAATGTTGTGTACTGATCTTCATGAGATTGTGTAAATAATTTAAAAATGCATGTTAGGTCATTTGAATGAAAATACAAATAAAAGAGAAGTGTTTTCACTTATTTAAAACTTTTATGTGATTTCTGCAGCCGTATATGTACCGAATTTCATTACGGCATATATCCCCATCTATAAGGCAGAGACCTCACACCTTACAAATTCAATACCTTGATAACCAAGACGGCGGCAGGAGAATCAAAACACGCCCAATACAACTTACTGTTAGTACAGTCACTCAAACATTTGGAAATACTTGACTATTTAGCACTGAGTAAGAACTAACGCTGACCCTGAAATACTTTTGAAGGGATATTTACATACTTTCCTCTGTTATCCCCACTGAGCTTATGAAAAACTTAATCGATCGAATCGTAATCACTTTTATACTGCCCTGGCGTCCACTGAGCAACTGCAGTGACCATACGCGCACACTGCGTCAGTATTTGCCGAAATTAAGAGGGGTTCGCAGTGTATACCGCATGCGGTGCCCCTTCCGGATTTATCCTAATGTGTAACGTACAGAGAAAGTCTTCCCGAGCGGGAAGTCGTGCCGGTCTCCGGCGGATTAGTGTTGAGGTCCGGTGCGACAGCCAGTCTGTGGATGGTTTCTAAGGCGGTTTTCCATGCGAACGCGGGCTGGTTTCCCTTATTCCGACTCACTTTCACTACGTTGGCAGTTGCTGCTGAAACACTTTCTCCACGTGTGCGTACAACATAACTCCCAGGGGGTACCACTGGGGGCCGAACCCCACAATAAACCTCGGTTCGGTGTGGGGCGGCGTTGAGATGAGTGGACTGCTGTAGCCTGTAGTGGGCTTGTGTACCACTGAGGGCTACGGCGGGGACGAAGCCTCTCCGTCGTTCCTAGGTCCCCTGCTCCGAACAACACAATACAATCAATATGTTGTCCGACTGTTCTCGGAAAGTTCTCTCTCGAAATTTCAGTCGTAAAGTTCCTCTCATGCATAACGTCTCTCTTATAGCGTTTGCTACTGGTGCTTGTTGAGTATCTCCATAACGTTCTCGCGGCGACTAAACGATCCCGTGATGAAAAGCGCCGCTGTTCGTTGAATCTTCTCTCTCTCTTCTATCAGTCCTACTTGGTAAGGCTCTTGAGTCACTTTTGGCGTGAACGAGTAACATTTCCTTCCGATTCTTCTTATGAATCTCAGCCTGCCATCTGCTTTTGCTACTTGTTTTATGTGATCATTTCACTTAAAGTAGCTCTGGGTAGTTATTCCTAGATATATTATGGCAGACACTATTTCCAGCAATTTCCCATCAATCACGCAGTTGTGCAATAGTGACTTTCTTTTCCTCAGTATGCGCAATATGTTACAGTTATTTATGTTCAGGGTCAACTGCCAGAGCCTGCCCCATTCACCAATCCTCTGTATGTCATTCTGCAGATCAATGCACATCATTTGGGAGAAGTCTTAGGATTTTCCTACACTTTCTACTAGATCATTTGTGTGTATTGTAAACAGTAACGGATCTATCACACTTCTTAGGGACACAGTGGATTTTTTTTTTCCATCTGCGGATTTTGTTCCCTTAACAGTGACATGTTGAATTCTGTTTTCAAGGAAGTCTTCAGACCCGTTGCAGATGTAGTCCAATACTTGGTAAGCTCAAGGACAACGGTATCAACATCAACGCCGTTGTTTACAGCGCTAAGCATATCATAAAGTTGGGTCTATATATCTGAGGTGAGCTTGTGATTTGAATTACTTTTAAAAATCATAAAGATTAAACGAGATACATTAAGATTACCATTGCTATATCTCTTTATTCGACAGAGAGATCGATTTCCTTCGACGCCCATTATCAACGACTACATCAGGCACCTGATAAAAGGCCCCAACGGACTGTCACATAGGCCTAGCCACTGATGTCAAGCCACATGTCACACTCGCCGGTCGGCTACAAAAAAATCGAAGATGTAAGATACAGTTTTTACGCCCGGTCGAAATCGATGTCCTTAGGGGCTGAGCACAAGTTCAGAATGTTTCAAGAAAGGGGAAGGAAATCAGCCACGCCCTTCGAAACGAACCATCCCGGCATTTGCCTGGAGCGATATGGGGAAATTGTGGTGACGGTGCTCACGACTCCAGAGAGTACGGCACCACAATCGATAAGCCATGCTCGAAAAACTCGCACCGCAGCAGCTGTATGGGTTGGCAGTACGAACTGTACCGTGGTCCACGAGGGGTCGCAGGGTCAACCCACGGGCATCACGTGTGGTCGAAGTCTCATTAAAACCGGAGCACAGAGTTATGACGGACAGCTCTCTTCAGTGCGCCGCGTAGTGTACGGTCGCCACTTACCATCAAGTCTAGAGGCTACAGTGTTTGTCCAACGACTGTGAGGCTCTGCAGAGATCGTAGGCCAGCTCTGTACTCTACATAGGCTTCACCCGGAGGCACAATGAAAGGACTTTAATATTACAGAGAACTTGCAATAATGGTACTGGACACTTCACAAGAAGAAGAAATATTTAAATTTTTCTTATTACTAATTTTGGGAATCTTTCTATTTGGAGGTAACCTACGTCGCCCTCCTGCGTTCTCAGCAGAAATGATGGAATACCTAAATCTGAATGCCTGGACGCGGGTTTAATCTGGCAGCCTTGCTAATGCGGGTCGAGTTGCCAACCACTGCGTCACCACACCCGGTAGGGCACTTTGAATCGTGCTGCGCAAATGTATCGACTTCGGTTACAGTGTACTTTCATGGCCTGACTGTTTACATGATTTAAAGTGACAGTGGTATTGGATTGCGGCTGTATGAGCTAGGACAGATTTGCTTGACTATGGACTTTTGAGATTATTCTCTTGGTTTGTTCTACACCTTACGAAGACCTAGCGCGTGTGTTGTTTCATGTTGTTGTTGTTCTGGTCTTGAGTCCTGAGACTGGTTTGATGTAGCTCACCATGCTACTCTATCTTGTGCAAGCTGGTTCATCTCCCAGTACGTACTGGAGCTTACACACTTCTAAATCTGCTTAGTGTATTCATCTCTTGGTCTCCCTCTACGGTTTTTACCCTCCACGCTGCCCTCCAATACTAAACTGGTGATCCCTTGATGCCTCAGAATATGTCCCACCAACCAGTCCCTTCTTCTAGCCAAGCTGTGCCACAAATCTCTCTTCTCCCGAATTCTATTCAATAACTACTCATTAGTTATGTGATCTTCCCATCTAATCTTCAGCATTCTTCTGTAGCATTACCTTACGAAAGCTTCTATTCTCTTCTTGTCCAAACTATTTATTGTCCACGTTTGAGTTCCATACATGGCTACACTCCATACAAATACTTTCAGAAACGACTTCCTGACGCTTCAATCTATAATCGATGTTAACAAATTTCTTTTCTTCAGAAACGCTTTCCTTGCCATTGCCACTCTACATTTTATATCCTCTCTACTTCATCATCAGTTATTTTCCTCCCCAAATAGTAAAACTCCTTTACTACTCTAAGTGTCTCATTTCCTAATCTAATTCCCTCAGGATCACCCGATTTAATTCGACTACATTCCATTATCCACGTCTAGCGGTTCAGGCGCTCAGTCGGGAACCGCGCGACTGCTACGGTCGCAGGTTCGAATCCTGCCTCGGGAAAGGATGTGTGTGATGTCCTTAGGTTAGTTACGTTTAAGTAGTTCTAAGTTCTAGGGGACTGATGACCACAGATATTAAGTCCCATAGTGCTCAGAGCCATTTGAACCATTATCCTCGTTTTGCTTTTGTTGATGTTCATATTATATCCTCCTTTCAGTACACTGTCCATTCCGTTCAGCTGCTCTTCCAAGTCCTTTGCTGTCGCTGACAGAATTACATTGTCATCGGTGAACCTCAAAGTTTTTATTTCTTCTCCATGTATTTTAATACCTACTCCAATTTTTTCTTGTGTCTCCTTTACTGCTGCCCCTATACGCAGATTAATATCGGGGAGAGGCTACAATCCTGTCTGACTCCCTTCCCAACCACTGATACCCTTTCATGACCCTCGACTCTTATAACTGCCATCTGGTTTCTGTACAAATTGTAAATAGCCTTTCGCTCCGTGTATTTTATCCCTGCCACCTTTAGAATTTGAAAGAGAGTATTCCAGTCAACATTGTCAAAAGCTTTCTGTAAGTCTATAAATGCTAGAAACGTAGGTTTTCTTAATATAGCTTCTAAGACAAGTCGTAAGGTCAGTATTGCCTTACGTGTTCCAATATTTCTAAGGAATCCAAACTGATCTTCCCCGAGGTCGGCTTCTACCAGTTTTTCGATTCGTATGTAAAGAATTCGCTTTAGTATTTTGCAGCCATGACTTACTAAACTGATAGTTCGGTAATTTTCACATCTGCCAACACCTGCTTTCTTTGGGATTGTTTCATAGCCGGTGTAAATGTGTGTTACCTGCGACTGACTTATATGCTATGATTTCACTATCTTTCATCATACCGCTCATGAACTTATAGCGTCTAATTTATTAAGGTTTCCAGTGGATAATAGAATACAAAAAAAAAAAAAAAAAACAACAGAGAAATCCGCCAAGGAATTGCTGCTGAATGAAAACACAAACAGTATTCTTCTGACAGTGTCATCACAAAACTATGAGGGTTTCCAATATGGGTGTTTACACCGTCAGGGACAAACAAAGTACGTAAGAAAATCTTACTGATAGAGCAAACTCCAGGTAATACACTCCAAGTCTTCTCCCAAACGGCTTCGATGACGGCACGATGCAACCATTATATCCGTATAACAAAAACGTTAGTGTTGGTTTCATCAGTTATATGATGAAAGAATACTTTCATCATATAACTGATGAAACCATCTCTCGAACTAGAGATTGTCAGGGAATAATTCCAAGTTTTGACATTTTCTGACACAATAAGAGGTGTAGCGTTAGGCAGTGAGAAACATATTTTAGTACACTTCGGTTGTACTGTGCGCAGATTTTCCTTTTCCCTGCCACGTGTGAAGCTCCCCTGTCGTATTACACGGGGACCGCGAATACTAGTCACCACGAGTTCTATTAGATCTACGATGTATGCGGACCTTGGCCAGAAATGAAAGAGATAAGTGGGTGACAAACGTTTGGTAACTACAATACCATTTATCGCGTGGGTCGGACGAGGAATGAGCCAATTCCGTTTCTATGTCTTGCAGGCCGCGATTACAGCAGTGGAAACTGTTTGGGACGCTTTCCTAGAGGTCTTATTGTCGAATCTTGCTGTGTAAATGTCACTTGTTTATTTTATTTCAATTTTTACTTAATTTACAGCTCAAATAAACCGAAATAACGCTCGAAATATTCTGCTTGTTATTTTAATAGGCTATAAGGAACGGAAAGGAAAGGCAACAGTTAATGTGGAATCTAAATAAATTTTCAAGGGACGATTGTACTAACAACTTCTACGAGGACTCTGGAAATACTCTTAGGTTTCCAAGAAGGGTCTCTAATTATAGTTTATAGGACCTCTAATTCCGTTAGTTTCACTTTCATCTTCGAGCAGCCCTCATAAAAATGCTTCAAAACTGCTCTTATGTTATCTAAAAAGAAATAGCACCCCAAAAAGTCTTTTTCACAATACATTCCACTGCTCATCACCAGCTAATCTCGCCAATTTTTGCCGAATGATGCTTTACGCGTTGTATGTTGCCAAACTGTGTGATTAAAGACAACCTATTCTAAATATAAACAAAATTTGTTTTTCTGTATCAACTTTGAAACAACCAGTTAATTGTAAAAGACACCGAGCTGATTCCTCCTTCCCCTGTTTTCACAGCGAATATCACCGAAACTGCTGTAAATCATCAACTGTAATATAAGAAAAGATTCTAATTGTTTATACGAAATTCCATCTCGTGACTTCCCCGAAAATGTTAATAAATGCATTAAATTGAGTGTTATTCGGTTTATTTGTAGTGTAAGTGAAGTAAAAAATTGAAAAAGAAGGAATTAAAAAGTTAAATTTATGCAGCAGAATTCGACCCTACCATCCTCTATGGCCGTTCTGTACTCTTTCTGCTGCACCAGCCGGCCGCGGTGGCCGAGCGGTTCTAGGCGCTTCAGTCCTGAACAGGGCGACTGCTAGAGTTGCAGGTTCGAATCCTGCCTCTGGCATGGATGTGTGTGAAGTCCTTAGGTTAGATAGGTTTAGGTAGTTCTAGGGGACTGATGACCTCAGATGTTAAGTCCCATAGCGCTCAGAGCCATTTAAACCATTTCTGCTGCACCAAATGCTCTCTAGAAGCTTCGCAAACATGAATGTCTTATTCCTCACTTGAATCGCATCCAAAATGCTATTGTCATTAATCGCTTGGCAACCTGAAATTTCTACATATGTCAGTTCCATTTTTGGTCAAGGCCTGCATGTACTATAAATCTGGACGACATCGGTGTTGACGAGTAGGCGAGGTCCCATTGGTCAACGCTAATAGATCGTAAATCTGCAACCTTCCGGAGGGTTTTCGATCAGGCTCTATGTGTCATTACACAAGTGCAGTTTCTGATGAATTGTTGTTTGTACTTCTTCCTTGCTGTATTGCTCCACTGTTAGATTAGATTAGATTAGATTTACTTTCATTCCAATTGATCCGTAGTGAGGAGGTCCTCCAGGATGTGGAACATGTCAGAAAACAACAATACATGACAAATATTTACAACTAAAACAAATAAGCTAATGTACCATTCCACAGGTCCCAAGTGGAATGATCGTCATTTTTTAATGAACACTAAGAGTCATTTTACAAATACTAATGCACTGAATTTCAAATAAAAAAGTTTTTTATTTATTTATAAGGTAATACAACTACTGTAATACTTATTTACAATGAACACATTACTGCACTGAAATGGTGCAGAAGTTAGATTATACTAACACACACACAAATTTTCAATGAACACATTACTGCACTGAAATTGTGCAGAAGTTATGTTGTACTTATATACAAATCAGTTGGTTTTACTAAGAAATTCATCAATGGAGTAGAAGGAGTTGGCCACCAATAAATCCTTTAGGCTTCTCTTAAACTGAATTTCATTGGTTGTTAAGCTTTTTATGGCTGCTGGCAAGTTATTGAAAATGTGTGTTCCTGAATAATGCACACCTTTTTGTACAAGACTAAGTGACTTTAAATCCTTGTGAAGATTATTCTTATTTCTAGTATTGATTCCATGAATTGAGCTGTTGGTTTGAAAAAGTGATATATTTTTAATGACAAATTTCATTAAGGAATAAATATATTGGGAAGCAGTAGTTAGTATCCCTAGTTCCCTAAACAGGCTTCTGCAGGATGTTCTTGAGTTCACACCACATATAACTCTCACTGCACGTTTTTGTGCCCGGAAAACTTTAGCTTGGCTTGATGAATTACCCCAAAAAATAATCCCATATGACATTATGGAATGAAAGTAAGCATAGTATGCCAGCTTTTTCATTTTTATATCCCCTATGTCTGACAAAATTCGCACTGCAAACAGAGATTTGTTAAGACGCTTCAGCAGTTCTGTGGTGTGCTCCTCCCAGTTGAATTTATTATCAAGCTGTAATCCCAAGAATTTAACACTGTCCACTTCTTCTATCTTCTTGTCATCGTATGTTAGACATATACTCTTGGGACACCCCTTACAAGTTCTGAACTGCATGTAGTGTGTTTTTTCAAAGTTTAGTGACAAAGAATTGGCTAGGAACCAGTGATTAATGTCCACAAATATTTTATTGGCTGATCTTTCTAAGACTACATTTGACTTGCTATTTATTGCAATGTTTGTATCATCGGCAAACAAAACAAACTTGGCATCTGGTAATGTTACTGATGAAAGGTCATTGATATACACAAGAAAAAGTAAGGGCCCCAAAATGGAACCTTGTGGGACCCCACATGTAATTAGAGTGTTTTTCATAGCGACGGAATCTTCTCACGAAATTATAGTCACCAACTTTCTCCTCCGAATGAGAAAATACTTTGTCGACGCCGACCTACATAGGGAGAACCGATCATCATAATGAAATAAGGGAAATCAGAACTCTCATGTTAAGATAAAGGCGTTGTTTTTTCGAGCTTTTCGAGATAATAATTTTAGAGAGTTATTGTGAAGGTGTTATGATGAAACATCTGTCAGGCAGTTAATTAAAGTGTAAAGTAATGTGTAAAGTGTAAACCATCTGTCAGGCAGATAAGTAAAGTATAACTGAATGGATTCAATGGCGCCCTCTTGTACCTACACATTCGCAACCATTCCACAATAAGATCGTTTGTGGAAGCTACTTTACTGCAACGTTTTCGCTTCTAGAACCGTATATTTTCACCCGTGTCAGTTTTCACTGTTCATTATGATGCACTCTGTGTGTTGCACAAATTTAAAAGCAACCCCGTAACCGCACCATCGGTCGGAGTGCAGTCAGGGTGCGTAGACTGCAGTCTCTTTATTTGAGTGCAGCAAATTAGTATTCCTCGCCGAGACCGCCTTTTACCCGCGGTAAAGCTCTCCATTAGTCATTCTGACAGCGGTCGACTCTCTACTCACAGAACCGCCACTGCCAGTGGTATAAATTTACCTAAGAGGAAATCGAACATTGTTGATCTATGTTCTTACTATTTGTAACAGTGGATCCTGGCATGAGTGACCGAGCGCTGTGATATTTATAACACAACAGCCGATTCCGACTGCGCTGCCTTTCAGTATTAGCACATCACTCGGGTACATATGGCGAAACGGTTCGACATCAGCATTAATACTCGTGTTTTTCAGAGCTTTCAAATGCTGCTGTCATTCCATTATTTAAAGTGCAATACCTGAGGGCTGATGCGACAGACAAAGTAATTAACTACATAACAAAATTACCTAACCATTTAAAACACTTCATGCCTATCCAATACTTAATTTTGTAACAAACTTCATAAATTATTTCTTTATATCTGTTTGCATGATATGTTTTACCACTGAGACCGAATACGAGCAGAGGTTTAGTTATTCATAAAAAAATGGTGATAAAAATTAATTTATTAATCTTCATTGTCAGACTTATTGTCTTCAAAAAAATGGTTCAAATGGCTCTGAGCACTATGGGACTCAACTGCTGAGGTCATTAGTCCCCTAGAACTTAGAACTAGTTAAACCTAACTAAACTAAGGACATCACAAACATCCATGCCCGAGGCAGGATTCGAACCTGCGACCGTAGCGGTCTTGCGGTTCCAGACTGCAGCGCCTTTAACCGCACGGCCACTTCGGCCGGCTTATTGTCTTCATTCCGTCTGTTTCGACGTCTTTGTTGACTCAACGACTAGAGATATATTTCTCTTTGCGGGAGGACACTGAGGACTTTTGTTTTAAAATACGCACGCTAAAATAATTTGCTGCGGGTACTTTATCCTTGACCAGGAACATTTAATTCTCTGCATGATGAGACATCACCAACTGAACATCCACGTATGTCTGAAACGGAGAATACAATATGACACACACAGTTTAGCTACTTCTAGGCAGTTAACTACATACAGTATAACAGCAACTTCTTACAACAACCTGCCAAGAAGAAAAAAAATTATTCAGGTACTAAAGAAACTCATCGACAACCTTTTGTGCGATGTTGTTTTAAAAATTTACAGCTGGCAATCTTAATGTCATCGATGACTTCAGGCGAAAATAAAATTTAATAATTAAATTTCAAAACAAGTTAAATAAAAAATAATTAAACTTGGGGAAAATATTTATTACGTGGGGCGGAAAGATTGGCACTGACAAATAAATATTTATGGCGGCTACGAAGAGCGTTCAATAAGTAATGCAGCATTTTCTTCTGGAAGCAGATTGCTTTTATTCAGGGTTCCAGTATACAGTACTATCGCCCACTCATTTAGCTACAAAACTCTATTTTTCATCAAAATCACTATCTAGTTCGACGGCCTTACACCACCTCACTGGGAGGGCCTGTATGCCTGCTTAGTACCACACGACTGGCCTGCGGGGGAGCCAAGGTCTTGCTACATCAATAACCTCCCCATTATACACATGTTGCGCCTCGTAGAATGCACTCTTCATTAGGGAAAACAAATGGAAGTTGGAAGGCGCGAGATCCGGAGTGTAGGGTGTATGAGGAAGAACAGTCCAGTGACGTTTTGTGAGTTCCTCTAGAGTTCGGAGTTTTCTGTAAGGGTTTGAGTTGTCATGCAGAAGGTGAAGTTCGTTTGCTCCTTATAGTCTTCTGTGTGGCGGCGAGGAACCCAGTGGACAGACACGTTTGAGTTCCCCAACTAGTTGATGAGTGTGAAACTACTACCAACAGTTGAGCTGGGTGATGTTTGATTGCGATCCGTCGATCGCCTCGAATGAGAGTGTCCGCACGTTACAGTATTGCAGGATTCACATCTCAGGATTCACATCTGTCTGCGGCCGGTCGGCACACGAGAGATGGGACTAGTTTGTGCGACCTTGTTGTTATGATGACATACCCCTCGCGCAACGACTCACTATGCTTCTGTTCACTACCAGGTTTCCGTAGACATTCTGCAAGTGCCTATTAGTATCTGTGATGCTTTGATTTTCCGTCGAAAGAATCTTAATAACATTTCTCTGCTTGGAACGCACCTCCATTGGAAGCGTCACGCTAAAAGTGATGTGCAGCACCGTCAGCTATAGGGACTTCATGAAATTATGGGGGCTGACGCGGGAATATTCTATGATGACCGGACAATAAATTCCGCATTTTTCAACCGAAACTGGCAGAAAAAAATGTGTTTCATTACTTAATGAACGCCGGTCTTAGAAGAATCAGACATGACATTTCCGAATCTGTGTAGGCGAATAATTAGAAACAAAGAAGTAATCGAATAATTAGGGATGCTAGCAACAATCCCCCCCCCATGAACCATGGACCTTGCCGTTGGTGGGGAGGCTTGCGTGCCTCAGCGATACAGATAGCCGTACCGTAGGTACAACCACAACGGAGGGGTATCTGTTGAGAGGCCAGACAAACGTGTGGTTCCTGAAGAGGGGCAGCAGCCTTTTCAGTAGTTGCAAGGGCAACAGTCTGGATGATTGACTGATCTGGCCTTGTAACAATAACCAAAACGGCCTTGATGTGCTGGTACTGCGAACGGCTGAAAGCAAGGGGAAACTACGGCCGCAATTTTTCCCGAGGGCATGCAGCTTTACTGTATGATTAAATGATGATGGCGTCCTCTTGGGTAAAATATTCCGGAGGTAAAATAGTTCCCCATTCGGATCTCCGGGCGGGGACTACTGAAGAGGATGTCGTTATCAGGAGAAAGAAAACTGGCGTTCTGCGGATCGGAGCGTGGAATGTCAGGTCCCTTAATCGGGCAGGTAGGTCAGAAAATTTGAAAAGGGAAATTGATCGGTTAAAGTTAGATATAGTGGGAATTAGTGAAGTTCGGTGGCAGGAGGAACAAGACTTCTGGTCAGGTGACTACAGGGTTATAAACACAAAGTCAAACAGGGGTAATGCAGTAGTAGGTTTAATAATGAATAGGAAAATAGGATGGCGGGTAAGCAACTACAAACAGCTTAGTGAACGCATTATTGTGGCCAAGATAGATACGAAGCCCACACCTACTACAGTAGTACAAGTTTATGTGCCAACTAGCTCTGCAAATGAAGAAACTGAGAAATGTATGATGAAATAAAAGAAATTATTCAGATAGTGAAGGAAGACGAAAATTTAATAGTCATGGGTGACTGGAATTCGAGTGTAGGAAAAGGGAGAGAAGGAAACGTAGTAGGTGAATATGGATTGGCGCTAAGAAATGAAAGAGGAAGTCGCCTGGTAGAGTTTTGCACAGAGCACAACTTAATCATAGCTAACACTTGGTTTAAGAATCATGATAGAAGGTTGTATACATGGAAGAACCCTGGAGATACTAAAAGGTATCAGATAGATTATATAATGGTAAGACAGAGATTTAGGAACCAGGTTTTAAATTGTAAGACATTTCCAGGGGCAGATGTAAACTCTGACCACAATCTATTGGTTATGAATTGTAGATTAAAACTGATGAAACTGCAAAAAGGTGGGAATTTAAGGAGATGGGACCTGGATAAACTGAAAGAACCAGAGGTTGTACAGAGTTTCAGGGAGAGAATAAGGGAAAAATTGACAGGAATGGGGGAAATAAATACAGTAGAAGAAGAATGGGTAGCTTTGAGGGATGAAGTAGTCAAGGCAGCAGAGGATCAAGTAGGAAAAAAGACGAGGGCTAGTAGAAATCCTTGGGTAACAGAAGAAATATTGAATTTAATTGATGAAAGGAGAAAATATAAAAATGCAGTAAATGAAGCAGGCAAAAAGGAATACAAACGTCTCAAAAATGAGATCGACAGGAAGTGCAAAATGGCTAAGCAGGGATGGCTAGAGGACAAATGTAAGGATGTAGAGGCTTATCTCACTAGGGGTAAGATAGATACTGCCTACAGGTAAATTAAAGAGACCTTTGGAGATAAGAGAACCACTTGTATGAACATCAAGAGCTCAGATGGAAACCCAGTTCTAAGCAAAGAAGGGAAAGCAGAAAGGTGGAAGGAGTATACAGAGGGTCTATACAAGGGCGATGTACTTGAGGACAATATTATGGAAATGGAAGAGGATGTAGATGAAGATGAAATGGAAGATACGATACTGCGTGAAGAGTTTGACAGAGCACTGAAAGACCTGAGTCGAAACAAGGCCCCCGGAATAGACAACATTCCATTGGAACTACTGACGGCCTTGGGAGAGCCAGTCATGACAAAACTCTACCATCTGGTGAACAAGATGTATGAAACAGGCGAAATACCCTCAGACTTCAAGAAGAATATAATAATTCCAATCCCAAAGAAAGCAGGTGTTGAAAGATGTGAGAATTACCGAACAATCAGTTTAATAAGCCACAGCTGCAAAATACTAACACGAATTCTTTACAGACGAATGGAAAAACTAGTAGAAGCCGACCTCGGGGAAGATCAATTTGGATTCCGTAAAAATACTGGAACACGTGAGGCAATACTGACCTTACGACTTATCTTAGAAGAAGGATTAAGGAAAGGCAAACCTACGTTTCTAGCATTTGTAGATTTAGAGAAAGCTTTTGACAATGTTGACTGGAATACTCTCTTTAAAATTCTAAAGGTGGCTGGGGTAAAATACAGGGAGCGAAAGGCTATTTACAATTTGTACAGAAACCACATGGCAGTTATAAGAGTCGAGGGACATGAAAGGGAATAGTGATTGGGAAGGGAGTAAGACAGGGTTGTAGCCTCTCCCCGATGTTATTCAATCTGTATATTGAGCAAGCAGTAAAGGAAACAAAAGAAAAATTCCGAATAGGTATTAAAATCCATGGAGAAGAAATAAAAACCTTGAGTTTCGCCGATGACATTGTAATTCTGTCAGAGACAGCAAAGGACTTGGAAGAGCAGTTGAACTGAATGGATGGTGTCTTGAAGGGAGGATATAAGATGAACATCAACAAAAGCAAAACGAGGATAATGGATTGTAGTCGAATTAAGTCGGGTGATGTTGAGGGTATTAGATTAGGAAACGAGACACTTAAAGTAGTAAAGGAGTTTTGCTATTTGGGGAGCAAAATAACTGATGATGGTCGAAGTAGAGAGGATATAAAATGTAGACTGGCAATGGCAAGGAAAGAGTTTCTGAAGAAGAGAAATTTGTTAACATCGAATATAGATTTAAGTGTCAGGAAGTCATTTCTGAAAGTATTTGTAAGGAGTGTAGCCATGTATGGAAGTGAAACATGGACGGTAAATAGTTTGGACAAGAAGAGAATAGAAGTTTTCGAAATGTGGTGCTACAGAAGAATGCTGAAGATTAGATGGGTAGATCACATAACTAATGAGGAGATACTGGATAGGATTTGGGAGAAGAGGAGTTTGTGGCACAATTTGACCAGAAGAAGGGATCGGTTGGCAGGACATGTTCTGAGGCATCAAGGGATCACCAATTTAGTATTGGAGGGCAGCGTGGAGGGTAAAAGTCGTAGGGGGAGACCAATAGATGAATAGACTAAGCAGATTCAGAAGGATGTAGGTTGCAGTAGGTACTGGGAGATGAAGAAGCTTGCACAGGATAGAGTAGCATGGAGAGCTGCATCAAACCAGTCTCAGGACTGAAGACCACAACAACAACAACAACAACAGCAACAATCCAAAAGACTATCCAGTACAAGGAGGAATGGAGAGAATAATTACCTCTTATGCAACCACAACGACTTCCTAACTGGCAAGGATTATTATACATGGGGCTATAGATATGTGGGAAGATTGAGGGTGGGACGGTGAGACAGACCCTATACCTAACCTTCAAATGGCAGAAGAAGAAGTAGAAGAAGATTATAATCAATGTTATTTATGTTAGATCCATATCTGTTCACGTATTCAGTTTTAACTGTACTAAGTTATGTTATTGTTGTGTCTAAATTGATACGGAATGCGAAATTACAATCGTGCAGTGAATGTATAAATGTATCGAATAATCCATTCCTTTAATGTACCGAGTAGTACCATATGTAGCGAAAGAGGTGCCACTGACCATTTCCATTATAGCCTCTGCGTGTGATCACCTGCCGACCACTTCGTTGATATATTTTGAATCGGCAAAAAATAAGGGGAGTGTTACATCCTACGTGACTCACCCTGTTTGCAAAAGTGTCTCAAGGGAAACAGCAGAGGTTTTAGGAGGTGGCAGTACAGAGTAATGTGAATAAAACAACCATAGAACGAGCCATCAATTTTTGTCGGCTTCAGAGATTCGCGTGTACGTGCTGCAATTTTAGTGGGTTTATTTATAGATCATGATTTTTAATCTGAATTTTAAAATGTGAAGCTGGGATTGAGTCTTCGTGATTGAATTTCTTACTTGTGATTGTGATCTCTTCGCCAACTATGCTTCATCATGCGAGCATGTAGCACGTGTTTGCAACTTATGAGTAGGCTGATATGGCATTTGTGTACGACATTTGTAATGGTAACGCAGCTGCTACTTGTATAGAATACAGCAGACGATTTTCTAACCACACAGTACCAGATTCAACAGTGTTTAGACGTTTTTCCTCTAAACTGCGTGAAAGATTGGTGCTCAGTGGCCATCAGTTACATTTCGTCTGGACAAGCAAATGAACAATGTTTCCTGAATGATATTTTCACTCTGTAGCGGAGTGTGCGCTGATATAAAATTTCCTGGCAGATTAAAACTGTGTGCCGGACCGAGACTCGAAATCGGGACCTTTACCTTTCGCGGGCAAGAGCTCTACCATCTGAGCTACCCAAGCACGACTCACGACTCTTCCTCACAGCTTCAATTCTGCCAGTACCTCGTCTCCTACCTTCCATATTTCACAGAAGCTCTTCTGGTAGAGCACTTGCGCTTGAAAGGCAAAGGTCCCGGGTTGGAGTCTCGGTCCGGCGAACAGTTTTAAACTGCCAAGAAGTTTCAAATGAACACTGTGTATATAACAGAGAAGACATCAAGAAATTGCTAGATCGTTGTCCTTCAGCTAGCACATGCAGAATTCCAACAGGCTTTGGTTTCCACATATAAGAATATGGCAGATATTACGTATGAAAGGCCTCTAACCTTAGCATTTACATCGGAGTCAAAACATTCGAGAGAGAGATGTAGGAAGACGAATGGAATTTTGTCGTTGGCTAACTGCAAATCGCCGAGTATTTCCACTAATACTGTTTTCTCTGATGAAGATCCTTTCACTCGTGTCGCTATGTACAACAGTCCTAACCCACACTTGTAGTCACTGTGGGGACACAGTTTCAAGAATACTTCAGTGTAATGTGGGTTGTGGTACGATATTGATAGTCAGTTGACTGAGGCGGTCGTGTTGAAGCACTTTATTGTTACATGGCACTGTCATGTAGACTTTGATGAAAACAAGCTTCGGGTATTATCGGAAGAGGTTACTTCGTTACTAGGCTCGGTGTTTTCTTCCAGCATTATGGGATTCCTTCAGGATCCAGCCATCATATGACATATTATGTAAACCTAACATTCCCCGGAAATGTTAAGTGATGATGATTCCCCGGAAGATTGTTCGTCAGAAATGGTCAAGTTATTTTGCCACCAGGGACCGCAGGCTGTAGCCCATTATATTTGTGCCCGTGGGGATGGTTGGCAGATGAATTTTCGAAGAAAAAGCAAACACAAGAGACGAATTAACAAATTAAAAGACCAGAATAGCTACACGTTGTGTTATTAAGAGAAGGCGATATCACATTGAAGTCGGAGATGGAATTTATGAAAATCAACTTCGAATTTAATCGCTTGCCTTTTTTTACACCTTGTGTGAGTGTTTGTTGTGGTTATATTCTTTAGCTGAAAGCTATATGTCGGTAAAAAGAAGAAAAGATTGAAATTTACATTTAAATCATTTCTCCTGAAAGACTGCGTCTATTATGTTGAGGAATTCCTATCTGAAAACTGGCAGCTAGTAAAAACAACAAAGAAACTGTTAGTTGCATGAGCTGGACTAAAAGTTAATGTGTTCATTAATGTTAGCATCAATCAACTATACATATCATGTAAAATGATTACTTTCACATAATTTCGATAAAAGAGTTGGCCAGATGTTGTAGCATATGGAACATTTCGTTGGAAGTAATATATACAGGTCTACTAAAGAGAATGCTTACACTACATTTGTCAATCCTCGGCTAGAATACTACTGTGCGGTATGGGATCCTTACCAGACACAGAGTGAGGACATAGAAAAAGTCGAAATAAGGACAGTTTGTGTCGTAATGTCGCGAAATAGGTGAGACAATGTCGCGCATACGATAAGCGAATTGCGTTGGCTGTCCTTAAAACAAAGGAAATTTCCGTTGCTGCGAGATCATTTCACGAAATTTGGAGCGCCAATTTTGTCCTCCGAATGAGAAAATATTTTGCTGTCGCCAACCTGCATCCAGAGAAGTGATCATCTTAATAAAATAAGAGGGATTAAAGTGTTGGTTTTTCTCACAGGCTGTTAGAGATTGGAAACGTAAAAAAATTGTCTGAAGGTGGTGCGAAGAGTCCTCCATCAGGACCTTACCTGTGGATTGCAGAGTAGACATGAAGATGTAGACCTACCACCTCCTAAAATATTTACTAGTAATGCAGAAACAATTCGTGTCTATCGTATTGATATACGAGGTAAGTCTTTCGTACACGAACTGCATTTCCCGTCCCTTCACCCCTTTGACAGCCCTCAAGGTCCATCGACCGTCTGGTCACCAGAGGACGGTCTGCGGCGCACTTTGTCCCTTCTGGGTCTGGTAAGCTTCTAGCGAGCGAAACGAATCACCAGATGTCGCCCTGACAGATGAGCTATCTTTGTAGGCAAACCCTCAATTCCGTTGTAATGGCTATTCTTCTCCGAGAAGGCAGCGTTACCAAGAAGTCGTAGCGAGGCGTAATGAGAAACTGGAACTTCTTCTCATATATAACGCCGCAGCGCCTTGCCGGGCTGATTAAAATCTTCCAGTGCACTATTTATCATTCCTCGTCCTGAACTAAGACTCATATTGCCCGAGGATTGGAGACTACGAATGTCTGGTCTAAATCTCCTTCTATCAAGTAGATTAGCGTTCTGCGTGAAACGAGAGTTCACTTTGGCTCTGTCTTGGTGTAGTACATATTAGTCACTGACAGTCTTCCGATTTCGTGAAAAGTTTTGTGGATACTACACCACATCTCTTTTTTACGTCTCCACTACACTAGTAGGTTTCTTCATGTTTGACAATAACTCTAGTCCACTAGCGCCATGCTTCAGAGTCCAAATTAAATGCCGGTAATTTCAAAGCAAGGAAAATGAGACTGGACGGTAGTGTTCTTTGGGTAACCGATTTGAGTTTTCAAAATCTAAAGATGCATGAAACGGATAATTTACAAAGTTTGTATGTTACTGTTATCCATTTACGACCGTGACATATGATTTTTTTGATGAAAAAAACCATTCGAAAGGTGTAGATTACTCATTGACCTGTGGTGAGATTTATCTTCAGAATTACTGGGGTAAAAAAAAAAGAAAAAAAAAGCCAGAGAGAAGAGAGAGAAAAGCTCATTGATCAGAGACTTGTGTAAAATAGAAGAAATAGGAGTTATAATGAAAGCTAAATGAAGATTAATGACGTGACGTAGTTAGACGACATTAGGAAATGTGGAGCTGCAGGAACAGCATTGTTGCTGATACATAAAGAATGTTGTGCGTAGAGAAGTTGTCAAATAGTCGGCGACGATGATAATATAGTTCATGAAGATGATGATAACGGCCAGTGCAACTGCGTAAGTCCCATCCGAGGGATATCAAGGAAAAACACCTAGACTGCGACGATTCCCACGTAACTAAGGATGTCTAAAAACCGACTAATCCACATGGCAAAATTATAGTATGAAAGTTCATATCTCTGCAGCATATCAAATGGAATGGAACCGAATATCGGACCAGGTATGTGCCTGTATTGAGGCCTTCCTTGCAGCAGAACTCGACTCGCTGCTCTTAACGGAACAAAATAGGCTGATATAAATATGCTTTAAGGAGTACTTGGAGGAAGTGTGACAGCACTGTTACCGGTTACAGTATGGGGTGTAACGGGTATAAGTGCAGATATTTCCATTGGTGGGTGGCTACGGTGTACTTAACAACATTACATCAGTATTTATGTCGTTTTCAGATTAATATTTCTAGCTATTACAAATCATATGTTTTTAGCTTGGGTATTGCCTCAACGTACGTACCGCACAATCAAGCGATTAATGTTTATTTACACCTGGGGAGCAGGTCAGGTGTTGAAGTGTGGATGCATGGACGCAAAGCGGATAGTCTACACTGACATACGTAGTCCTCTTAAAGGTGGTTACGACCGTTTAGAAAACATCAGGTCGTAAAGTTTGTGACGTTTTTGGGGGAAGAGTGCTCGACGTAGAGAAGAATCAACCGACACTGATCAGTGTGCATATCAACGGAACACATACAAAAGTATCTGCACTTGTACCCGTTAAACCTCATTTATAAATGATTTAGTGCAGAATGTCAAAAGCTTCATGGTGCTGTATGAATACCGTAGCGAACTGTAGGAAGACGTGCAGGGGATCGATGCTCGGTGTCGAAACTAGCACCTTGACTGTAACGTATTGCACATAAACAGGTGAAGATACCCACTATTCTACGCTCACGGTATTTGTGACAAATCACTGGAAACAGTAACAACTATAAACGTCCTAGGAATAACCGGCTGGTGCGACCTTAACCGAAAAGATCGCGTAAAAGACACTTTAGCAAAAGTAGATAATAGCCGGGAATCGCTAGAGGAAGCTTAAGGAAATGTAATTCATCCGCGAAAGACATGACTTACTGAACACACTTTCGACCGACTGTTGCTTGTTCCTCATCATTGTGGGCCCCTTCCCAGGTTTGGTTAATTGAAGAGACAGATAAAATTTACATTCCGAGAGAGAACGCTGCAGGAAAACTCGGGCAGCACATTACTACGTCCCACAAACGTTTAGTGAAATAACCACAATCAGAAACACAGAAAAATTATAGCTCATATTGAGATTTACACACAATCATTCTTCCCATGCGACATTCGCGAATGGAATAGGGAACGGGAAAAGATAGTGGTATCAAGTACCCTCTGACACTCACCGAAAACTGACTTAAGGAATGTACATGTAGATGTGTGGCGCTGCGTTCACGATTAGCAAGGTCCTGAAGGGATTTTATAGGTTGGTTGGTCGCCTTAATTTAGTTGAGACAGACAGTTTCTTAAGCTTCGTATGGATATTGGTGGGCGACGAGCTATCCGTAGTTTTTCCCTTCCTCGAATAAGTTTCCTAAATTTACCAACAACGTTTCTCGAGAACGCAATGATATTTTGATTGACCGATAGCAGAAAACGCTTTTGATGGGAGACTAAAGATAACTTCAATGATTTTTCTATGTAGTCTGCCTTTTTCCATAAATATTTCCAAAATATGTCAGGTAAGGTAAAGGTCTAATCTACTTTTTTGTTCTGTCGCTTACACGTCTGTATCTGCTGAGACGAATATCGATTTTCCAGAAACATAGTTTTAAAGTTTTCCAATTCGGCTTTCAGATATTAGCAGCTGGCACCGGCTCGGTGAATCAAGGTCTTCGGAACGACAGCCTCGATTATGATTACAATGGGCACCGAAATTAGATAATTGATCAATGGAAATTGTTGCCTGACCTGAAGAATAACTTTCCTTGCTACAGCATGCTGACACTCGTATCACGATACTTCTGAACATGCGGCGTGCCACAGACGCTGGCTGCCAGAACGAGGGGCAGGGAGGCATTATTGTGCTATTGGGTTTCCGTGTTGCTGTAATCGAAGCCACTATTACATCTCTGAATTACGTGAACATTACTGCTGACCACTTGCGTCACAATTATTGTTGTCTTCCCCGACTGCGATGGAATCAAATGGTTCAAATGGCTCTGTGCACTATGGGACTTAACTTCTGAGGTCATCAGTCCCCTAGAACTTAGAACTACTTAAACCTAACTAACCTAAGGACATCAGACACATCCATGCCAGAGGCAGGATTCGAACCTGCGACCGTAGTGGTCGCGCGATGGAATCGCCCAGCAGCATAACTTCCCGCGGCAGAAGACCTGAATAGTGGCACAGCAGTTTAAACATCGTGATAGTGAATTGTCTTTGTCATTACCTCTCAGTTCGAAGTGTATACACACTATTATAAGGATAAAGGAACAGTCCCTGTAGGAAAAGACTTGCGTCAGAGACTAACTACACTCCATGTGGAGAAAACTGGAGCATCCGAATATGTTCGAATGCCAGTGTAACTTGGTACACGTGCACGCCATCTGTGGATATATAAATGATTAGTGCTGCAGCTCTGTTATACGCTGAACAGATACACAAACTAGTACACCTGCCTAATATCGCGTAGGGTCACCGCGATAACGCAGAAGTGCCGCAACACGACGTGGCATTGACTCGACTAATGTTTGAGGTAGAGCTGGGCGGAATTGACACCATGAATTCTGCACGACTGTCCATAAATCCGTAAGACTACCAGGAGTTGGAGATCTCTTCTGAACAGCACGTTGAAGGCATCCCAGATATGCTCAATAATATTCATCTATAGGGAGTTTAGTGGCCTCCGGAAGTGTCTTAACTCAGGCTAGTGTTGTTGGAGCCACTCTGTAGCAATTCTAGACGTGTGGGGTGTTGCACTGTCCTGATGAGATCGCCCAAGTCCATCGGAACGCACACTGGACATGAATGGATGCAGGTGATCAGATACGATGCATACGTACGTGTCACCTGTCGTACTAGACGTATCAGGGATCCCATATCACTCGAACTGCATAGTCCCCCACACCATTACAGACCCTCCACGAGCTTCCAAAGACCCCTGGTGACATGCAGGGTCCATGGAGTTATGAGGTTGTCTCCTCATCCGTAAACGTCCATCCACTCGTTACAATTCCAAAAGAGATTCGTCTGTTGTTTCCAGTCATCAACAGTCCGATGTCGGTGTTGGAGGGCCAAGGCGAGGAGTAAAGCTTTGTGTCGCGCAATCCTCAAGGGTACACGAGTGGGTCTCCGGTTAAGAAAGCTCACATCGATGATGTTTCGTTGAACTGTTCGCATGCTGACACTTGTTGATGGCCCAGCATTGAAATGTGCAGTAGTTTTGCGGAAGGCTTACACTTCTGTCCCATTGTCGTTGATCCCGTTCTTGCAGGATGTTTTTCCGGCCGCAGCGATCTCAGAGATTTCTTGTTTTACCTGATTCCTGATATTCACTGTACACTAGCGAGATGGTCGTACAGTTAAAGATACACTCCATTGCTACCTCGGAGATGCTGTGTCCCATCGCTCTTGCGACGACAATGACACTACGTTCAAAGTCACTTAAATCTTTATAACGTCCCACTGTAGCAACAGTAAGCGATCTAACAAGTGTGCCAGACACTTGCTGTCTGCCGGCAGTGGTGGCCGTGCGGTTCTAGGCGCTTCAGTCCGGAAACGCGGTACTGCTACGGTCGCAGGTTCGAATCCCGCCTCGGGCATGGATGTGTGTGATGTCCTTAGGTTAGTTCGGTTTAAGTAGTTCTAAGTTCAAGGGGACTGATGACCTAAAATGTTAAGTCCCATAGTGCTCAGAGGCATAAGAACCATTTTGAACTTGCTGTCTTATACAGGCGTTGCAAAACGCAGACCGTATTCTGCCTATTTACATATCCTGTATTTGAATACGCATACCTACACCATTTACTTAGGCTCTTCATTGTACTTTCGATCGAGCAATAGTGTGCGTTGTTACAATGTCTGGTAGGGTACAGAATGGATGTTACCATCGGCAGAAGTTGAGTGATCACTGTGCAGGTCACCGAGAAACCAAGTACTCGCGTGACACAGGTTTATCAGCTCCTGACAAATTTCATAGGAGTCCCTTTTTTGGTCTCCATTTGGGCATTCGGATCTAGTATTGGTCGTTGGTGGACTGTATGGGAAGATCATGGCACGCATAGTCGTCAAGGTTCTGATCACCCACAACTAATCAGCCCAAAGGAGGATCGCCGTATTGTCCCCCAAGCACATCGCAATGGACTGACTTCTGCTCCTGCCATCCGAGTACATGTAATGGACTCCCTGCGATATCTCACACCCTTGATTTGAGACTAGCAGTAGCCGGACCGGAGAAATAACGTCCTATGTGTCGGCTGCTCTTAATACTGCAACATAGATGTCAGCCGCCTATATTTGGAGTGGTGCCCTGAGTGGGGAGAACGGACTCCTGATGAATGGCGTCAAACTTCAGTCAGCGATAGAATCATGGTTCTGCATCACTCCAGATGACCACCGTCCGCGAGTATGGCGGCGACATGGAAAGACAACCCATTATTCTAATGTTTAGGAAAGGCACGCCGGCCGGAGTGGCCGAACGGTTCTAGGCGCTCGAATCCTGCCTCGGGCATGGATGTGTGTGATGTCCTTAGGCTAGTTAGGTTTAAGTAGTTCTAAGTTCTAGGGGACTGATGACCTTAGCAGTTAAGTCCCATAGTACTCAGAGCCATTTGAACCATTTTAGGAAAGGCACAGTGGTGCTACTCGTGGCATATCAGTGGGAAAGCTATCGATTATAAGGTGATGGCTAGTAGTAAGTGAGAGAACTCTAATGGTCCTGTGGAACGTCGCAGACATCCTTCGTCCTGGTGCTTTCACCTCGCAGGTGAAAGTATCGCAGTGCCACTTTTAACTGGACACTGCTCATCCAAACATGGTAAATGTCTCTCCATGTTTCTACATGATGTTTAGGTAATAATGTAAGATTCCCAGGTCTCCGCTCTATAGAACATGTGTGAGACCATCTCGGATGTAAACTCAGTTTCGGCAGTAGTATCCAGGGTATTAAGAACCATTTACAGCAGTTGTGTAACTGCTTGCTCAGCAGAGAATACAGCGTCATTATGAGACCCTTCCCAACCGAATCGGTGCATCTATCCAAGCCAGAGGGATACACCTTCATATTGGTAAGTGAGGTCATTCTGCCAAGTTCTTTGTAAATTTGACTCGATTGTGTAATCATTACAACTACCTAAAAAACCGCGAAGTTCCATATTGTTTCGTCGTTCTCTTCTGGGTGCTTCATTTTAGACGATGCAGTAGCAGATCACAGCTCCAGGAATCCGTGCTATTTGAGTACCGTCCGCATTGAAAACATAATGTCAATGTATATTCGCAGACTGAAGCGACGAAAGGAAATTTGTACCAGGGCCGGCATTAAAACCGAGTACATGTAATGGACTCCCTGCGATATCTCACACCCTTGATTTGAGACTAGCAGTAGCCGGACCGGAGAAATAACGTCCTATGTGTCGGCTGCTCTTAATACTGCAACATAGATGTCAGCCGCCTATATTTGGAGTGGTGCCCTGAGTGGGGAGAACGGACTCCTGATGAATGGCGTCAAACTTCAGTCAGCGATAGAATCATGGTTCTGCATCACTCCAGATGACCACCGTCCGCGAGTATGGCGGCGACATGGAAAGACAACCCATTATTCTAATGTTTAGGAAAGGCACGCCGGCCGGAGTGGCCGAACGGTTCTAGGCGCTCGAATCCTGCCTCGGGCATGGATGTGTGTGATGTCCTTAGGCTAGTTAGGTTTAAGTAGTTCTAAGTTCTAGGGGACTGATGACCTTAGCAGTTAAGTCCCATAGTACTCAGAGCCATTTGAACCATTTTAGGAAAGGCACAGTGGTGCTACTCGTGGCATATCAGTGGGAAAGCTATCGATTATAAGGTGATGGCTAGTAGTAAGTGAGAGAACTCTAATGGTCCTGTGGAACGTCGCAGACATCCTTCGTCCTGGTGCTTTCACCTCGCAGGTGAAAGTATCGCAGTGCCACTTTTAACTGGACACTGCTCATCCAAACATGGTAAATGTCTCTCCATGTTTCTACATGATGTTTAGGTAATAATGTAAGATTCCCAGGTCTCCGCTCTATAGAACATGTGTGAGACCATCTCGGATGTAAACTCAGTTTCGGCAGTAGTATCCAGGGTATTAAGAACCATTTACAGCAGTTGTGTAACTGCTTGCTCAGCAGAGAATACAGCGTCATTATGAGACCCTTCCCAACCGAATCGGTGCATCTATCCAAGCCAGAGGGATACACCTTCATATTGGTAAGTGAGGTCATTCTGCCAAGTTCTTTGTAAATTTGACTCGATTGTGTAATCATTACAACTACCTAAAAAACCGCGAAGTTCCATATTGTTTCGTCGTTCTCTTCTGGGTGCTTCATTTTAGACGATGCAGTAGCAGATCACAGCTCCAGGAATCCGTGCTATTTGAGTACCGTCCGCATTGAAAACATAATGTCAATGTATATTCGCAGACTGAAGCGACGAAAGGAAATTTGTACCAGGGCCGGCATTAAAACCGAGGTTTCTTGCTCACTAGGTAGATGAAATTATTGCGCCACTCTGGCGCAGTGGCTCTGCTCAGCTGCATTGAGTTCTCTAGCACGGCTTCCTCCTCAATCCAAATTCCCATTTGGCATTCGCCACAAACTCGAACAGCGGTGCATAGGGTCTCCAACTATATTGGAATAATAACTCAGCATCGAACGAAACGGGGAATCCAGCCTAGCACGTGTTTCAGTCAGTGAAACTACTTGGTTCCAGGAAACTTTTCACTTGTCAAGTGTCTAGAACCATATAGTTTCATTTGGTGAAAACACCTCTGCTTAGGTTTCATAAAGGACCCATCGACTGTTTCGACGCTGCTGTGCTCCAATACAGTTGGGGAGCTTTTGATATGATGTCCCAGTTTATATGGAATACCAAGTGAAGTGAGGAGGGAGGCGTTCCAATGTAATCCGTGCAGTTGTGGAAAGCCACTGTGCCAGGATGGTATAGTGAATGGCGCATCCGCCTCGTGAGCAGCAGACCTGATCCCTAATACCGGTCTTGGTACAAATTTTTATCACCATTTCAGTCAGGATGTATACATCATAGAAGTTCGAGGAGTGGAAAAATCTGTGGGACCATATAGTTTCATTTTATAAAATTATTTGCGGCAAACGCTTTAAAGTTTAATACCTAAAGACTTGTTGCATAAAAACGTGATTGCTGGATTAATTGCCAAGTGGCCCTTATCCCATATAGTGTGGGAAATTGTACTACTGTATGTACTGAATGTAAAAGAACTTGTTTTGTTGACAATATGTACTGTGTTTTTCATCACTGACGTAAAAAGTACTTGTTCTGTGAGCAACAGGTTGAGTTCAAAACACACATTGTATTTTCCTTTTCTTTTCTTCTTTCAGGAACTCGCTCCCATGGGTATCGGGCCATTTTGATAAGATCGACGCAACTGTGGAACACCCTGTGATCAAAAAAACCATGTTGCAACGTTCTTTCGTCACGCACAAAACTAGTTTTTGTATATAAAGAGGAAGGTCAAGACATGCTGCTCCTTGTGGCGATTAGGAGGAACTCCTGCCTGTGCTAGCATCGCTCACGCTGCTAATCCTCGTCTTGCCGGCACACGGCAGGCGACGCGACGTCGGGCGGCACCGATTAAAGCAGCGTGCGCCGGCCGGGAAGCAATTTACATCCTTAATCAGGAGCAGCGTCGCGACGCTGTGGCGCCTGCATTATTTGCCGCCGGAGATGCACGCCGCGCTGCCCGCCGCCGTCCCCAAACCCCACTGTCCGCGTTCTGCTCACCACGCCCCTCCCCTCCCTTCCCCCCTCCACCTGGCCACTGCCCCACCCCCCACCAGTCCAGCTACAGCGGCTAACGTAGAGGAAGGTCGTACTGTAGAGCGCCTTCTCGAATTGCAGATCACCGATCTTATTAGAAGCCGTCTCATCTGAAATTATTCTGCCCAGACAAAAAGAGAACTCACAGCCGAGCCGTTCAAGTTTACCTGATGCCGCCCCAGTGGAAACAGTCAAAGGTACTTCCTACATTCTTTTTGAAGTTCGGTACATTTATTCGTAACTCACCTGGAACAGACTAATTCCCTCCATCATTCAGGATATTTGTGCTCAGACAGACAGACAGTATAAGAATGAAAGAACTGTGCTATTTCACGCTAGAGCCGAAGCAGCTTTTATAACAGTGTGCGGTCGCCACTAGTTGACACATGAGACAACAAATTCGACTGGGGCTGACAGATCTAATGGTTCTTGTTTTTTGGTGTAGAGAAGCAAATGCTGAAAGAATAACGGGTCGGTAATATATCAGTTTTCTGGATAAGTTGGATGAAAATATTTGTAAGACCATAGAAACAAAAATAAAAAAGACAGAATCATTGGTCGTGACACTGCTTCTACTGACTATTCTAGTAGGAAATCTGAGACTTTTGAAGTACGAATTTTCGTATCAAAAGCTGTACTCAACAGAATTTGGCGCCATCCAGCTTCCACGTAACAAAACTGTAACTTGAAAGTGACTGCATTGCAAAAAAGAACAGTTTCCAGTTGCAGAATGGTATCTATTCACTGGAATAAAGTATGAATTTTCCTGAGAGGAACGTGTATCGAAAGAAAAGGTGGCGTAAGTATCAGCCATTCTCAGCTGTGTTTAGAAATTTTCCTTGGTCTTGTGCATTCTACGTATCATACGACAGAACAAAGTAGGAAATACTATGATCATTGACCATTATGTTAATATTTACCGCCATTGTTTAATTGGTAATTCAGGGATCGTTTACATGTAAATATGAACATTTTCTACACTATTAATTCATGAATGGAGCCTACTCGCTGGATTAAAGATTGCAGTGGTCTAAAGAGAAACTAGGTCGAAATGTGGATCACCTAAGTAACAACCAACTAGTCACAGCTGTACGTAGAAATTTTTCTTGGTCTTCTGCATTCCACACAGCATGTGACACAAAAAAATGAGAAATATTGCAACCATTTAAAATATTGTTCATATTTGTCCTTATTCTTCATTTGATACCTTAACTGTGCTCATCATGTAGACTTATGAAGTAATCTTATATCTTTTGCATGTTTCTAATTTTACCTTCTCTATGAAATCTGTTTTTAATTTCTTTTTTAGTGTGTTATTTGTTCCAAAGATATTTTATTTTTCTGTTTTTGAAAATTTAGGTACTTTTCTATCGCTACTGATTGTAAAATACTATGGGATGCTGTTTTCTGATTGTATTGTGGGATGAGTTTTCTCATTTGAGAATGTGTTATTTTTTACATATTAGGTTATGAGGATTCCTATTATGGTTCCTGTCTGCTGTTTGTATCTTCATTTTAAGCACAGTGTAGCTTTCGTACCACCTTGCTGTTCTATCCCTTGTTTTTTTTCTTTTTTTTTTTTTTTGCACTTTAGACGATGATTTTTAGCTGTCATTGACAGATATTTTTGCTTAATATTGTTCTGCAGAGTCTGTGAACGATTACTACGATTACTAGCTTCATATGCACATTCAACAGTTAAAGGTATGCAGTACAAAATGAAATATTTTACATTTTCACTGCAGATTTTATAGTAAAAATAGTCTTATTTTTTTCTATATTGAGGCACTATTCATATGGATTGACACAATGTTAATTTATTTATGTGATGAGCTTGACTTGGATTTCCGTATCAGTACATTGCTTAATTTATTGATTTGATGAGACGTTAGCCTCATTACACATCAGAATATTGAGCACAATTTGTAAAATAGGGCCTAATTACCTATGTAAATATACATAGCTGAAACAGAGCAAAAACCTTTAACCAAGGTGAGGCAGTGAGACACGCCGTACCAGATATATTCAGAACTAGTGAATAGATTGAGGCCACGAAAATTTGGCGAGTTTTGGATGCACAAGTAACTTCAACGTTTATAGTTCGCGTATTATGCGACCACCTTAAAAAAAATCCTATGAAGAGGAGTTCGATGACATAATATGTCTGGAACTTAACATAATAATAGCTAATAAAAGCGCCGAAAACCAATGTCTTGCCGGTAGGAGAAGATGTGCGCTTCGAAGTACCAAACGTTTCTGATGACACCCTCAAACGACGACCAAGATACCATGAAACTTTTCAAAACTTTCCAGACGTTGTAGTCTGGTGTGAAATCCCTGAGTGAGGGGTGACACATGGTCAATAGTCACGAAAAACGATCACCCGCAGCCAAGCGCTTTGCCCAATCAGAGTGTGCACTGAAATTTCAACAAGTTTCGTGCTAGTGTCGTTATTATACTATCCACTTTTCTTCTATAAGATGAACACGATAAACTCTAAATTTTACGCGAATATCTTAGAGATATACAGAATAGGAATAATTCATTTTGCATTTTTTTTAGGAGCGACCGTTGCCTCTGGTTCACCGCGAAACAGGAATTTGTCATTTTCCTCCCATTTTCTATTGTAGGTCATATTGTCAAATGGTTCAAATGGCTCTGAGCACTATGGGATTCAACTTCTGAGGTCATTAGTTTCCTAGAACTTAGAACTAGTTAAACCTAACTAACCTGAGGACATCACATACATCCATGCCCGAGGCAGGATTCGAACCTGCGACCGTAGCAGTCGCGCGGTTCCGGACTGAGCGCCTAGAACCGCTAGACCACCACGGCCGGCAGGTCATATTGTCACTCGCACTACTATTCCAGCATTCCGGTACACTGCCTAACAGAATCTAGAGATTTAAAGCTATATGTGCAAGTGAGTACTAAATCAGTACAACCGTCGCTTTCCTTTGACGAACATGAATAATTAATGACCAGCCTTGCTATGTGACCGGAATAAACAAGCTGCGCCACTACAAAATACTGCGATGATTAAAATGCAGCCCTGTTACAGGATAACAGACGGTGGTTAACAAAGTAATTAGCGAACGTGTGATATGGAACATGGCAGTAATTGCACAACGCACGGCATTATGCTTGTCGGTTACATGTGGAATGTCAACACGAGATTTTACCAGAAAATTATCAGACTCAGTGAGTTCACAGCGTGATGCTTAGTAAGTGCTTGGTATAAAATCGAGCTAGAGTATTTCGTACGACCTACTCTTCCTAAAATATTAAAAGACCAACAGCAGCAGGGAGACCAGCAATTAATCTAAAATTAAAGCTTTCTTTCCGTAAATGGTACATGCTACTAGGAACTATTACCTCACTTATATACTTCAGAGCTAATGCAAACTATCTTACAAATTTTCGTCGTTCTGTTTAAGGGACTGGGTTCTCACCGTGTTTCAAGAGAGTAACTCTTTCTAACAACAGCAGCAGCAGCAATACGAGCTCAAAGCTATACCATGAAACTTGGAAACGGTGTGTGACAAAATCTCTTGCTTAGTAATGTTCGTTATTATCGTTACTGAACTTGAAGTATTGTGGTTACGCAATAATACAGTATTGCTACCAGCGTGAAAGCAAGTGTTCTACATTCCATTAAAGAGTCGCCCATGTGCTGTAATCCAAAATATGCTCTGTTACTGTACTTTTGAACACGAACATTAAGTGCGTAAATTACTTTCGATGTGCGTGGTGTCAGTTGCTGTAAACAGAACCTGACTATCTGTAAATCAAATTGAATAGCCAGAATGGCTATAACTAATGCACAGAATTGTTTCATCATCAAACACTCACAACACGCTGGCTAATTGTCGTGTCTTGAAGCTGTGCTTTGTTAGAAAAATTCTTCTTCTGATTTATATGAAAAGTTTTGATATGAATACAGTTTTTTGACTCCATCTCACAAAGTTAGTTTGGGCCGTACAAATGTTTCTTACCTGCAACGGGTAACTCAGCTCTGCTCTGTCTGCTTAACGGCGTAATATGAGGTACTGAACGGCGTGTTTCTGTAATAAATGACTGCGTGGCTAATTGCCTTATCATTTGGTTTAGGCTGTTTTGCCAAGAGAGAATTTTGCTGCCTTTCCTACCAAGCAGCTATCTATGCACGCAGTAGCAAGGCTTGACACTGCTGGATTGTTACGATTTGCATTCAAACCTGAGGACAGACTTGGTGAAATGTTGACAAACTGAAATTATATTAAGATTATTTAATAATGTCAAAATGGATCACATTCATTGCCAACCTTGGCACTATTATGAACAATGGAAACTGATTCAGCAAAAACATTCCTTGTGTTGCGAAGGTTACTCTTCATCTTGCTGATAACATACCACTAACTAAGCAGGGAGAGGGTACTGAATAATCAGAATTCTGAATACGTGATCGATGATTCGCACAGGTCAACAAAACGTAGATATTGTTAAAAAATGAATCTTTGCAGTACGTTTTTTACACAGATAGCGCTTACAGCAAATAAGAGCACTTTTCATGTTACATTTTTCCAAATGTGCTGTCTCTCAATGAAATCTCAGAATAATCGCCTGTCCTCAGTCTCACCAGGAAGTATCTCAAATACACGTCCACCACGAAACCTCCTCCTTTACTGAGCATACAACGATCTCTGTAGCAGCAGACACTGTCCCTCTGTCGCCCTACACTATTAACACATCCTCTGGTAGCCAAAGAGTACCGTATCATTCATGTGTTTAGGCAAACAAAACTGCTACCTCTCATCTACATCTACATCTTCTACATCTACATCTACATCTATACTCCGCAGGCCACCTGACGGTGTGTGGCGGAGGGTACCTTGAGTACCTCTATCGGTTATCCCTTCTATTCCAGTCTCGTATTGTTCGTGGAAAAAAGGATTGTCGGTATGCTTCTGTGTGGGCTCTAATCTCTCTGATTTTATCCTCCTGTCTCTTCGGGAGATATACGTAGGAGGGAGCAATATACTGCTTGATTCTTCGGTGAAGGTATGTTCTCGAAACTTCAACAAAAGCCCGTAACGAGCTACTGAGCGTCCCTCCTGCAGAGTCTTCCACTTGAGTTTACCTATCATCTCCGTAACGCTTTCGCGATTACTAAATGATCATGTAACGAAGCGCGCTGCTCTCCGTTGGATCTTCTGTATCTCTTCTATCAACCCTATCTGGTACGGATCCCACGCTGCTGAGCAGTATTCAATCAGTGGGCGAACAAGCGTACTGTAACCTACTTCCTTTGTTTTCGGAAACATGACGTACAACCCCCCCCCCCTCCCACAGCTAATAATCTGAAAGCAAAGCTAGCTCCCTTTGTATTCTGCATTATCATGGGTACTATTAATTCACTCAGGTAGTACAAAATGCCACCCAGCCTACAAATTTTCGTCCTCATCTTTAAGGGACTGGATTCTACCTGCCAAAATATTTCGTGACAAATTGCCTACTTGGGGAGATTTTTCTTGTGATTTTTAGCTTCATTACCACAAAATACCTTATTTAACAGTGACGTATTGTCTAATGGAGCAACACTTATCCACTGTTTGTTGCCTAGCGAGTGTTAAGCATAGAAGCGCAATCCGTTTGCTTGATAACTTCTAGTCACCACTTTCTACCACTTTTTCATCCTCAGGTTTGAGGTCTGTCACTAGCATGTGTTCCATGACTTAGCTTGAACAGCGATCCTTGTGCTTGATTGTTATGAAGAGTGAGTTTTGTCATGGATTTTTCATGAAGTCGACACCGTCCTTGATCTTTGCGGTAAGTGGGCTTTGTCATCGAGTTTTCGTCGCTTCTCGTGATCTGCCTATGCTATCAAAGGCGTGTTTCTCTTAATTTATTGGCTCTACCTCTCATTCCATTACATATTCGTTTCTGGTATGGTACAGCCGTATGTACTCATGGGCCAGCGCAACTTTTTCGTTTCCATTCAACGACGCATCTGTACACGTTTCATTGCTACCTCCTCTTACACCTTTTCCATCGGCGGTCGATTACGCATCGGTGACAGAAAACATCGATGCCTTTCTTTAGCGTCGGCTGTGGAAGTCGGTCGCCCTGCGAACTAAGATAATGTCTATATCATTGGCCCCAACACACGTGAAGTCAGTTCTCTTGGAGCAGCGTCGTCATCCAGATCATCGCCAGATAGGCTTTGGCCGTTTGGAAGATTCTGAAGTTCCTCACGATATTATGGCGTGCTGCTGATTGGACGCTTAACTTCTGATACGTCATGTGTCTGTTAATCCCTCTTTTTTGCTTGGTTTGTCGATTATACTTTTTTCGGATACAAAGATCCGACAACTTAAGGTTGGTAGCCACTAAATACTATGGCTAAAAATTCTGTATTGCTGTAGGTTGCTACACCTGCCAACATTTGGAACCACATAGAGTCACTGAGCAGATTCTGTACCATTATATATAAATTGTCCACTTAAGATGGTTGGGTTCTTTCTTGTCGCGTTGCGTTACAGTGACTTAGTGTGATTTTTTGCCGTACAGAATTCACTAGTACTCTATGTTGGGATCACGTCTCGCCATGTTAAGTTTAAAATAGATCTGATTACAACTGGATTGTATTGTATGTTAACCGGGGACCTAGACACGACGGAGAGGCTCCGTCCCCGGCGCAGCCGCAGTTGTCCACAACCCCACGACGACTACCGCAGTCCACTTCTCCCCTCCGCCGCCCCACAGCGAACCTAGGGTTATTGTGCGGTTCGCCCCCGGTGCCCCCCCCCCCCCCCCCCCAAGGGAACGTCTCACTCCAGACGAGTGTAACCCCTATGTTTGCGTGGTAGAGCAATGGTGGTGTACGCGTACGTGGAGAACTTGTTTGCGCTGAAATCGCCGACATAGCGTAGCAGAGGCGGAATAAGGGGAACCAGTCCGCATTCGCATAGGCAGATGGAAAACCGCCTAAAAACCATCCACAGACTGGCTGGCTCACCGGACCTCGACACAAGTCCGCCGGGTACCAGGCGCTCCTTCCCACTACGGAAAGCCGTTCTGATTTTTAATACGCAACCATTTATTTCTCATTCACTCTCTTCACTCAAGTAGATACTCAGAGTGAATGTTATTAACGTTTAAAACTCCAGAAGTGACGTAAATGACGCTGAGATAAGTTATTTAACGTAAGACACATGGGGTGGCAAATGTCGGGAATTACTCCAAATGTGGATGACAAATGTTGAACGTGTAACGTCATCAAAAGATGTACCTCAACGCACGTTCAGCGGTTGGGCTTGTCAATCCCACCATCACTGGTGGGGGACAGTGCTACACATCTTTCCGCTAGGGTATTCTGTTTTCGTTCTTGGAATAGTCGAAGTGACACGGTAGTGCTAGCAAATTGCAAAGAAATAGAAATCATATCATACGTTAGATATTTTCTGATAATTATCTCTAATTTCATAATACATCATGTCTGACCTCTGTATTTCCTTCCCTCAACACATTTCTTACGCTCAGTTTTTACTTGCTTGCAGGGTCCATGTTTCAGACATTCGTCAATCCACAGTAGGAAACGATGCGTGAGAGGATAATGCACATCGTGGAGAACCTCCTGAGTAAATATTTCTTACTGTAACCGCAGTGGAATTAACAGCATTATACCAGCAATGCATGATGACCAAAGATCAATTAAAAGTACTTGTAAACCAGTTCATCGTAGTCTTGTATTACCACTATCACGAGCGCTGCGACAATGCATCATATAATGTAAGAACGAAAACAGAGTACTCTAGCGGAGTAACGTGTAGCACTGCCCCTGCCTCTCCCCCCTCCCTACCTCTGCCAGCTAGGGTAGGTTCAACAAGCTCAACGGCTACACGTGCGGCAGGATACGCCATCTGGTGACGTCAAATGTCCACTATTTGTCACCCACTTTTAGGGTATTTTCCGACATTTGCCACCCCATGCGTCTTATATTAAATTATTTGTCGCAGCTTCATCTACTTTATCTCCGAGGTTTTCAAGTGTTAATAACAATCAGCCTGTCTACGATACGGGTATGGACTGATAATGATCATCTTCTGATGTTACGATTAATGTACTTCAGGGATATCTGATAGAGACTGTTAACTATCTAAACTGATACTGTGTACATAACCTTCGATTATTTACATACTCCTCCTTTATTCAGCTATACATAGTGGTGCACCTGCAACAGGCCATCAGAAATAAATACACCAGCAAATATATCGCGAGGCAATTTTCACTGACAACAAGAGCGCACCATTCGTCTTCAACGATTTCGCCCATGTTTATGGCATATACAGGGCATGATTGGAAATGAAATTGAGAGAAAGGGAGCTCCAAATGGCCAAGGGTTTAGAAGAAATGGCATTTTTTGGCACGGGACAGGGGTGACGTGAACCTTTTATGTTAGCTTAGATTCCACGCAGCGGTAGGCGCAACGGAAAGAATACAGAACATAAATTCGACTTTTGTGAGGTCGAGTTCTTATGCGGTACCTTCTTTTGTTTTCTATTGTTACATTGCTTATAATGCAAACAAATCGATTTAATGCTTACTATATTCTATTTATTAGCCCTAATATATGCCTTACAAACACTTCCTGGAAATGTATTTGAAATCCCAAGTTTTCGTCACGCTATCCTTTCATGTCTTTTATGAAATTATTAATAAATAAAATATATTGAGAATTATTTCGGTTTATTTGCAATGTAAGGAACATAAAAATTCAAAATAAAAATGTTTCCACATAGGGAATCGACCCCACGGCCTTTTGATTGCCATTATGTTTTCTATCCAGTTCGCCAATAGCGCCTGGGAACTATCCTAATATAAATTACTTTTGCCTCACCCGACCCACGCCAAAACGCTTGGCCATCTGGGAATCACATATCTGTTGCTGTCAGTTCTTGCATACACCATTTCTGGATGAAATCGTAGTTATAGCGGACATTCTAGCGAGTTTTCTCACATCAGTTGGTATTTTCTAACATTTACAGTTGCCCAGGCATGACACCTTTGATTAAATGAAAGCATATTCTTTTGCTGTGGAATCCGAAAACGAGTTCGACTGCATAGATCTCTGGAACTTGATCACATAGTGACGAATCAACAGCAAACCACTACCCGCCATCAGCAATCATTTAACTCAGGTAGGTTTCGTTTGTTGATCATTACGACTTGACAATTGCAGTTTGCTTACAGGGTCTCTGCTCTGAACTCCTTTCCCCGCTGTCGCTTGTTGTCAGCGAGAAACCGCATGCACCCGTGCACCCCCATGGTGTGTACCACGTCTTTGGATAGGCCAAGACCTCTGCTTTGGGTGGGAAGACGTATTAAATACTGATGGTCCTATGGCCGACGGAAATACCAGTTTTTCCTATGCACATGCAAGATGCAATGAACTACACTCGGTCCATGGCCACATAGGGATCGCAGGGAATAAACATGCCGACTGAATGGTTGAGTGGCCTATTACGCCGACAGTTGTTGGAGTCGTGGAATGCTGCCTGGTGTGCCCTGAAAAAGAAAGTTCGAACTATAAAGGAGACCGCGACCATCTATCAGTCTTTCCTTTGTGTTTCTCGCTGATAATCAACTGTCCTCTGTCAGCTTCGCATTGGCCACATTTTGATGACACACAGCCACATCCTCCGACGTGAGGATCCACTTCACTTTCGGTGTGGTACCCGTGTGACGGTGGCATACATCCTACTGTACTTTGGCCATCTTACGGTGAAACCTTAAACTGGTTGACACGCGACACTTCTTTCTGTGACGTAGAGCATATTAGCCTCGTCGGTAGAATGAGGGATTGGATGTGTGCCCAGTCGCCTGCTCTGACCCGAGGGACCATGACTGTACTTGCTCGGTGGTCTGGCCTCTCTACCGCCCTTCCCATCTTTTTAATCCTCCTTTTACTTTTAAATTACACAGACTCATCGTCATTGTTGTCTTCCCTACAAGTTTATTTTGTTCGAGTAGCTAGTGGGGGATGTAGATGCACCAGTCGGTTGCAGAGGGTGTGGCTCGGCTCGCATAACGTGTCCTGGGGCCTCCAGCTGCCTTCAGGGTGGGACAACTTTTCCTCCTTCACCCTTTTACCTCTCTCTCACTTCTATTTGCTTCTACCTCTTGGTTTTCTTGATTCTCGGATACATTGGGATTTGCCATGTGGACCGGCCGGAGTGGCCGTGCGGTTCAAGGCGCTACAGTCTGGAACCGCGTGACCGCTACGGTCGCAGGTTCGAAGCCTGCCTCGGGCATGGATGTGTGTGATGTCCTTAGGTTAGTTAGGTTTAAGTAGTTCTAAGTTCCATCACTGTGATTGTCATATCAAGTATTCAGACATTGACTTTGAGCTATAATTCTGAACGTTGCACTTCATCCGGGCATATCGCAGCATAACATTGTACGACATGTATTATACCCGCTTTCTTTGGAAATCATGACCCGTGGTCTAGGGGTAGCGTCTTTGTTTTCGGTCACGGGTTCGATCTCCCCCACAGCCTAAATTTTGATAAATAATCAGCATTGGCGGCCGAAGACTTCCGGCATAAGAAGTCAGCCTCATTCTGCCAACGGCCTTGTTAAAGAGGGCGGAAGAGCGGATAGAGGTTCAGGGCACTCTCTTGTCCTAGGGGTGGGAAATTGCCCCTAAAGGCGGAAGAATCAGCAATGATCAACGACATGAGGATGCAGAAGGCAATGGAAACCACTGCATTAAAGACACGTAACGTATATCCACAGGACCTGTAATTGAAGAAGTGTCATGATGATCTCTCCATTGGCAAAAGATTCCAGAATAGTCCCCCATTCGGATCTCCGGGAGGGGACTGCCAAGGGGGAGGTTACCATGAGAAAAAGATTGAATAATCAACGAAAGGATAACGTTCTACGAGTCGGGGCGTGGAATGTCAGAAGCTTGAACGTGGTAGGGAAACTAGAAAACGTGAAAAGGGAAATGCAAAGGCTCAATCTAGATATAGTAGGGGTCAGTGAAGTGAAGTGGAAGGAAGACAAGGATTTCTGGTCAGATGAGTATCGGGTAATATCAACAGCAGCAGAAAATGGTATAACAGGTGTAGGATTCGTTATGAATAGGAAGGTAGGGCAGAGGGTGTGTTACTGTGAACAGTTCAGTGACCGGGTTGTTCTAATCAGAATCGACAGCAGACCAACACCGACAACGATAGTTCAGGTATACATGCCGACGTCGCAAGCTGAAGATGAACAGATAGAGAAAGTGTATGAGGATATTGAAAGGGTAATGCAGTATGTAAAGGGGGACGAAAGTCTAATAGTCATGGGCGACTGGAATGCAGTTGTAGGGGAAGGAGTAGAAGAAAAGGTTACAGGAGAATATGGGCTTGGGACGAGGAATGAAAGAGGAGAAAGACTAACTGAGTTCTGTAACAAGTTTCAGCTAGTAATAGCGAATACCCTGTTTAAGAATCACAAGAGGAGGAGGTATACTTGGAAAAGGCCGGGAGATAAGGGAAGATTTCAATAAGATTACATCATGGTCAGATACTGGATTGTAAGGCGTACCCAGGAGCAGATATAGACTCAGATCACAATATAGTAGTGATGAAGAGTAGGCTGAAGTTGAAGACATTACTCAGGAAGAATCAATACGCAAAGAAGTGGGATACGGAAGTACTAAGGAATGACGATATACGTTTGAAGTTCTCTAACGCTATAGATACAGCAATAAGGAATAGCGTAGTAGGCAGTACAGTTGAAGAAGAATGGACATCTCTAAAAAGGGCCATCACAGAAGTTGGGAAGGAAAACATAGGTACAAAGAAGGTAGCTGCGAAGAAGCCATGGGTAACTGAAGAAATACTTCAGTTGATTGATGAAAGGAGGAAGTACAAATATGTTCCGGGAAAATCAGGAATACAGAAATACAAGTCGCTGAGGAATGAAATAAATAGGAAGTGCAGGGAAGCTAAGACGAAATGGCTGCAGGAAAAATGCGAAGACATCGAAAAAGATATGATTGTCGGAAGGACAGACTCAGCATACAAGAAAGTCAAAACAACCTTTGATGACATTAAAAGCAACGGTGGTAACATTAAGAGTGCAACGGGAATTCCACTGTTAAACGCAGAGGAGAGAGCAGATGGGTGGAAAGAATACATTGAAAGCCTCTATGAGGGTGAAGATTTATCTGATGTGATAGAAGAAGAAACAGGAGTCGATTTAGAAGAGATAGGGGATCCAGTATTAGAATCGGAATTCAAAAGAACTTTGGAGGACTTACGGTCAAATAAGGCAGAAGGGATAGATAACATTCCATCAGAATTTCTAAAATCATTGGGGGAAGTGTCAACAAAACGACTATTCACGTCGGTGTGTAGAATATATGAGTCTGGCGACATACCATCTGACTTTCGGAAAAGCATCATCCACACAATTCCGAAGACGGCAAGAGCTGACAAGTGCGAGAATTATCGCACAATCAGCTTAACAGCTCATGCATCGAAGCTGCTTACAAGAATAATATACAGAAGAATGGAAAAGAAAATTGAGAATGCGCTAGGTGACGATCAGTTTGGCTTTAGGAAAAGTAAAGAGACGAGAGCGGCAATTCTGACGTTACGGCTAATAATGGAAGCAAGGCTAACGAAAAATCAAGACACTTTCATGGGATTTGTCGACCTGGAAAAAGAGTTCGACAATATAAAATGGTGCAAGCTGTTCGAGATTCTGAAAAAAGTAGGGGTAAGCTATAGGAAGAGACGGGTCATATACAATATGTACAACAACCAAGAGGGAATAATAAGAGTGGACGATCAAGAACGAAGTGTTCGTATTAAGAAGGGTGTAAGACAAGGCTGTAGCCTTTCGCCCCTACTCTTCAATCTGTACAGAAAAGGCATTTCTGGCCAAGAGAAGTCTGCTAATATCAAATACCGGCCTTAATTTGAGGAAGAAATTTCTGAGGATGTACGTCTGGAGTACAGCATTGTATGGTAGTGAAACATGGACTGTGGGAAAACCGAAACAAAAGAGAATCGAAGCATTTGAGATGTGTTGCTATAGACGAATGTTGAAAATTAGGTGGACTAATAAGGTACGGAATGAGGAGGTTCTACGCAGAATCGGAGAGGAAAGGAATATGTGGAAAACACTGATAAGGAGAAGGGACAAGATGATAGGACATCTGCTAAGACATGTGGGAATGACTTCCATGGTACTAGAGGGAGCTGTAGAGGGCAAAAACTGTAGAGGAAGACAGAGATTGGAATACGTCAAGCAAATAATTGAGGACGTAGATTGAAAGTGCTACTCTGAGATGAAGAGGTTAGCGTTAGCACAGGAAAGGAATTCGTGGCGGGCCGCATCAAACCAGTCAGTAGACTGATGACAAAAAAAAAGGTATCTCCCAGAGATAAAGGCTCAATAGTGTTATCATTTTGAGCGTGGAATCCATTTCGTGTACATCCGATCCAACTGCCTCCAAAGTTAATGTCTTCCACTAAATTTGGCAGCATATTTCTCAGCACATGTGGTATTCTTTTCCTGCACTGTTCCCAATGCCACGGAAAAATGTATGTTGCTCCATTAAAGAGATCGGTGTCCATTAGACAGCTATAAACTTTACAACTTCCTTACGTAAGCCAGAAAATTTGCCTCATTGTTCGCTGAACTCGGCGAAAACGGCGTCTCTGTATATTTGGACGTTCTAGATACTCTGTGTGTCATACTTAGATATGCGACGATCGCCATCTGATGCTTGGACATGGCTTGCAAAGCCAACACAAAAAAGTAATCTCAAAATATTACAGTGTCATACTGAACCCACACATCGTGAAGCAGCTTTGCAGAAAGAGATTTTTCATTGCATCACACCCAGTATGAGAAATGGTTATGTAATCTACTGACCAATTTGACATTTAATAAGAGAATGTGACGTTTTGAAGATCACCATGAGCTCACTTTAAGTTTCTGTAAACAACGAAAATGAGCGAACAGGTACTTGACAATTAGTGCGAAACGGAGGTCTGTAATACAGCACAATTCAAGGCGAGAACTTAGCCGCTGTGGCGTAACTGGCAATATAACGTTTGACGCCATGTCTGTGCAGAGGCAAGCAAGGGAAACAAGCGTAGTATCCAAGTTATGACTGCGCTTATGTGGCTGCGGGGTTTATTGCATCCGGTGCAGAGAACACGGACGAGCTCACACGAAGACCTGGGCCCTGAGACACTGCACTGCCGCGACGTTTTGCGATCTCCACAACGAGGACCCTTCCTGACCCAGTTCTTTTACGTATGCCGCCGTGAAACAGTAAGTTCCCTCTCGTCAAATATTCTTCTCATAGGCTTCTCTTACTAAACTGATTTACATCGCGGATACAATTGTTATCTACGCTTTAATATTCAGATTTCCTATGTTGAGGAGAATCTGGGACTTCGGTGCACCAATTTGCCGCTATCACTTGCACTGATATAACAGTACATGTTCTGTAACTCTTCTTAGGGGACAGTCATACGGTAAGAAGTCTTGGATGGTGTGATTTAGAAGTATCTAAAATCCCATCTGTCAAGTTTTATCCTTGGTTCTTTTAACCTTTCCCACCTCATTCGTTTTATTTGCGCCCTTATGGTGCTGTCTCTCGATGATTATAAGGAAATGAAGAACTACAATCGTTAAAATGAAGAATTCTTTCTATGTGAGGAGAGTCGATAGTGACAGATTCCCCCGCTAGATATCACTGCTATACATTTTTTTGAATCGGTTGAGCAACCACAATCCATACACATCTGTGAAATGTTTCAGAATGCTTACTTAAAATACTGCTGTTTCTTGGACTGCCCCATTTTCCAGTTTCGGGAATGATATAATATTTTTTTTTCATCCAATGGAGTGTGTTACAGGTGGGACATTCATTTGGACTATTTTAAACTGTTGACCCAGCAACAAATAAAAAGCTAAAGAAATACAGTTTCGTGTTAAGAGGAGAGTAAGGGAGAGATAAAGAAATGCAATTTTGTGTAAAAAGAGTGTATGAGAGGATTAACTTGTGCGTCGAAGGAATAAAAAAAGATGTCACAGACAATTAGAGAACAGAAATAGAAGTTCAAATGAATCTGATATCAGTGTTGGTGTTCGCAAACGACATACCTCTTTAGTACAGGGGTAAGGAAGAAATGGAAGACCTATGGAAAGCAAATGGTAATCAACTTCTTCTTCCGTCATGCATTAGGCTTTCCCTCAGACTATTGCAGCTACACCTCGTCCTTCCATCGTTTTGCAGGTCTTCCAGTGCATCTTTCACCTTACGGATTATATCGCCAAAAATTTAGTGTTAATCTTGATTTGTCCATTCGTAACAGATGGGATATACATTTTTGTCGGTATTCGTCAACCTTATTGTTTGTACCGAAAATATTTACTTCCTTCCTTATATCTGTATTTCTTTTGTAGTCTAGCTTGTTGTATCCTTCTATGTACCGGAGGAATTTCATTTCATTGGCTTGTAATCTCATTTTATCTCCCTTTTTCATTACCTAGCATTCACTTCCATATAATAATGTTGGTACTGACATAATTTTATAAAATTTTAGACATGTTTCTGTTCTTACTTTACGTTGAGGGCTCTTCTGATAGTGCCATTTAAATTTCTCAATTTTGTCTTTTTGATCTAGGTCTCCCCTGTACGACAGAATGGTTCCTAGAACTCTGAATCTATCTACTTGCCCTATAATCTTGTTGTCTGTAACTATTTTTGTTCTTACTGGATTTTCTCCACAGAAAGCCATGGCCTTTGTTTTTTGTATTGATTTGTCATATTATATATCTGGCATGTTTGGTATTGCTCGTAGTCATCTCTCTGCAATCCCTCTTCATTAGTCGAAATTAAACTTGGTCATCTGCGAATAACAAAGTCATTATGCAATCTTTTTGGTTGAAGTTGTATGTGTAGTTCTTCAGTTTCATATAATGTCGTCAACGTATATATTAAGAAGCAGTGGAGAGAGGCTGCAACTTGTCTAACTCCTAAATTAATAACCTTTGTTGTTTCTTCTTGTATTAATATAGATCTTCTGAACTACCTGTATAATGTATATTGGTATACCTCTTCTTATTAAAATTTCACACGCTAGCTGTCTATTTACTTTATCAAAGGCTTTACATAATATATGTGTGTTTATTAATTGGATTCCTTATGTTTTTCTGTAATTTGCTGTACAATAAATAAGTTGTGTGTACAGCTTCACCCCTTTCTGAACCCATTTTGTTCTTCTTACAGCAGGCACTCCATTGTGGGTTTTAGTCTTTCGGTTATTATTCTAGCATAGATCTTATACGCTGTATTTAATCGTAGGTACCAGCAAGGCCACCCAAGTTGGACAAGCCTTGACAGAGGAGCCAGACGAAGTGTGTCCCACAACTTAGGGCAGGGAGGGCTCTAGAAGTGGAGAGAAACCAGCTTTCCTAGGGTAGTAAACCCTTACAAGGGCATTAGGCACGTAGGAAGGCCTTGAAGTGGCAGCCCCACTATCCAACTATACCTGCGCAGACCCCATAAGGCGGCCATTCGAAATAAAATGTTACTGGCAAGCCAAATAGGGAAAGCCGGACGGGAAACCATACGAAGAACCCGAAGAACAACTAGATAGTGAAAACAGCTAAAGGACAACCAAAACAATGCTAGATATGAGAAAGAGTAGTACAAAAAAAAAAAAAACAATAACGACTAGACTAACATGAAAACTGCAAAATGCGCTGTACAGTACTTATTCCTTACTTTAGTAACAGATTTCAGCCCATTTTAAAGTCATCTTCAGGTGTTATGGGCTACTTACGTAAGGTTTTTATCATCATCATTGGTTTTGCTATAGTCATCACTATTCTCAAATTCCTTTATCGAATTTGTCAGCGTCTGGTCACGCAAATGGTGTCATTATCACTTTAGACTGCCTAGGAGGCCATCATCAGATGATCAGAATACATTCCATAGCAACTCATCGATTCACAACAGAATAACTTACTATGTAACCTATGCATATCATATGATTGTGACTTGCTAAAACGTTGAAACAGGCAATGGTACTTCTTATGCCAGATAATCTGAAGATAATATCCAAAATATGCGAAATCTGTCGTTAAAATAAAATTAATTAGTGCGCAGTAATCGGACAACGAGTTTCCTGAATCTAAATTTGTCATGTTCTTAATGATTGCAACGCGATCTATCACAAATCCAGTACTAATATTTGGAAGACAACTTCTAGTACTAAACCAAAAAAATTTATATAATGGAGACACCCACTTGGAAAAGAAATTTTTCTGTTACATTAATTGATAAGGGCCCTCTGTAGGAGGAAACGAGTTACGGAGAAATTTTTGTTACGCTTCACAGAACTCGATACAGAGCCTCCCTATTCTAATCCAACTCAATTATTTTCTAGACGATCATTCCCAGGTATGTAACTAGAAAGAAAATATTTTCATTGTGAACTAGGCTTGGCCTGTGGTGAAGTACCTAGGAGAGGAAATTATGTGGTAACTAAGCCACAAAAACAATGTTTTAAACCAATTTAGCAATTTGGGTTTTTAACAAAGCCTTTAATTTTTTTGTTTGCTGTATAAACTTTTAATATACATGTGTTGATTTAGAAAATAGATGAGATAAAAATGTGAATTCCGCCCATTAAAATCATCTTCATTATTCTGACGATTAGTTTGATTTTTATAGCGATCCATAATAATAGACTGAACGGAAAAGTTTTATTATAGTAACAGGTATGCTTTGCTGTTGTAATGCTGCCAATCGATGTCAGTGATAGGTAGAGGCACCACTATAGATATGTATTTTTGCACTACATTTCTGAAACAATGAAGTTGGTTTTTTTCTGAACACTTTCAAATTTGTAGTTGACAATAAGCAGAAGTAATAGCAATACTTTATAAAAATACAATCTTTATTAAAAAGCCATGCGGGGTAGCCGTGCGGTGTAGGGCGCCTTGCCACGGTTCTCGCGGCACCCCCCGTCAGAAGTTCGAGTCCTCCCTTGAGCATGGGTGTGTTTGTTATCCTTAGCGTAAGTTAGTTTAATTTAGATTAAGTAGTGAGTAAGCCTAGGGACCGATGACCTCAGCAGTTTGGTCCCATAGAACTTACCACAAATTTCCAAATTTTTTATTAAAAAATGCATCGGTTCATTTAACCTGTGAACTTCCCACAAAAATACGTAGTCACGATTGTGTTGTGACGTTGTTATGACGTTTCGTATCAGTAAGCAATCTGTCAATCAGTATAATTTTGTACGTTTCCCGAAATATCTCTTCAACGAATAAAGTTATATGAAAGAAGCTTTACCCAGGTTGATAGCTCAAGAATTCACGTTCACTGAGAGGAATTAAAAATGTAAATAAAAATAAAAATAAAATGTATCCAGATTTGAATAAAAAGAGATACGGAAAAGTTGGCTTTATGCAGAATGGAATTCATTCGGCAAAATAGTATTAACCATTCTTTTAAAAGTCCTAGAGGTTTTGGCAAGTGAAATGCCACACGTCTGATCATGTGCCACACATATTATGACGCGAGAGTACGTGGGATGTGAGGTATGAATGCTGTCTTCATACGTGTCAGTTGTTCAATGAACAATTCAATCCATTATGTTCATAAAGAAATACTATGTCTACGTATTTTTTGATGTTACGAGGACCCTCATCACATACATAAAACAGACACTTTTATTTTAAGTTTTCTGGAGCGTAACCTTTTCTGATGTGGTCGGCACCCAAGACCCTAGAAAGTCCGAGATCAAATTCGACGCTACTTGCGGGTAAGAAAACAGAGAACTGATGAATCTTACTGGACGAAGCACGATAGTCTGCACAAACCCTAAACTACAAATCATTCCAATATCGCACTTATTCACCTAAAGACATGAGGCGAGCTCGAATCACACATACTTTTAAAAACTGAGTAGCTGGTACCATGGGACCTAGGAACAACAGAACTCACTTTAGGTGTTGAGAGCATGCCTTTTGGCAGTCAGTTACGTTTGCTACAATAGGTTCCTGAGCGCAGGGTAGTCAACACACAAAAAAACCACGAGATTCAGCTCATCAGCAGTTTTATTGATTTAAAAATTCTGTAGTGCACACTATCGTCCGCTATGCTTGAGGGGGGCATCTCTTCCTCTGAGATTCCAAGTTTAACATTTTCAGCTGCGTGGTACTGAAATGCGAGATTCACAGACACTCAGTGAAATGAGGACTCACCGTTTCTGCGATCGATAAGACAAACACAATTACTCCTCCGTTACTCGAAGCAGTCCACAACGGGATCTCAGTGGCGCTTAAATAAAACTCTCAGCACGCCAGAAATGAGCCGTATGACGACATCTTCAGTCTTTTAAACCGAGTGATCAAACCGCACTATGTGATCAAAAGTATCCTTACATCCCAAAAAACAAACGTTTTTAATATTAGGTGCATTGCGCTGCCACCTACTGCCAGGTACTCCATATCAACGATCTCAGCAGTCATTAGACATCTTGAGAGAGCAGAATGGGACGCTCCTCGGAACTCAGGGACTTTGAACGTGGTGAGGTGATTGGGTGTAACTTGTGTCATAAGTCTGTACGTGAGATTTCCACACTCCTAAACATCCATATATCCACTGTTTCCGATGTGTTAGTGAAGTGGAAACGTGACGAATCACGGTACACAATGTGGCGATCCGATGTAGGTACGGCGAATGCCATGTGAACGTCATCTTCCTGTGTGTGTAGAGCCAACAGTAAAATTCTGAGGCGGTGGTGTTTCGGTATGGTCGTGTTTTTCATGGAGGAGGCTTGCACCCCTAGTTGTTTTGGGAGGTACTGTCACAGCACAGGCCTACATTGATGTTTTAAGCATTTTCTTGCTTCCCACCAATGAAGAGCAATTCGGGGATTGCGACTGCATCTTTCAACATGATCGAGCACCTGTTCATAATTCACGGCCTGTGGCGGAGTTGTTACACGACAGTAACATCCATGTAATGGGGTGGTCTGCACAGAGTCCTGACCTTAGTAGTATAGAACACCTTAGGAATATTTTGGAACGCCAACTTCGTGCCTGCCCTCATCGAGAGACATCGATATCTCTCCTCAGAGCAGCGCTCCGAGAAGAATGGGCTGCCATTTCCGAAGGAACCTTCCAGCACCTGATTGAACGTATACCTGCAAGGCTAAGGGTAGACCAACATCATATTGAATTCCAGCATTATCGATGGAGGGCGACGCGAACTTCTAAGTCATTTTCATCCATGTGTCCGGATACTTTTGATCATATAGTGTATATCGAGCAAACCAAAACGGCGCTATCCAAAAGGAGCTGTGGTGCATAATGGGCTATAGGTGACAGGTGTGAAGAGGGTTGCGTAGATGAGTGCAGGCGATTTACGGGCAGCTGTTGATCAACTGTCCGCCAAAATGAACCAAGGGACAACCAACAGTATGTCCTCAACGACCGTTCACTGAAACTTTGCTGCGTTTAGGTCTCCGCAGTAGGCGCTTGTTTCAAGCACCGACGTCTGATCATCGGCGACAGAGGTTGGAAATTACACGTCGATCCCTCAACTGGATCCCTGGTGACTGGTGACAGGTGGTGTTTCCAGACGAATCACGTTTTATGTTCCCTCGGACACATGGCAGTTGGCATGTATGATGTGAATCGGCTGAAAGCAAATTTCCTTCAACCACGATGGAGCGTTATGGTCAGGGGAATGTTTCCGTGGCATTCGCTGGGCGATCTCATCGTTATGGAAGGCACAATGGATCACCAAAAGTCTGCATGTATCCTTGGCGACGATGCAATACCATCGTCCTAAGAGCACCAGGATGAGTACTCACATGGCCTACAAACTCCCCGGATTTAAACTCAGTCGAGAATCTGTACCCACCTAGATCTGTCTGTTCGCGCCATGGATCCTTAACCGACGAACCTAGCGCATCTCGCCCCGGACTGGAATCGGCGCGACTCGACATCTTTTTCGGTATCTTCTAGAACCTCACTGACTCTGTTCCTGCATGTCTCGCAGTGATCCGTAATGGAAAAGGTAGTTACTCAAGTTTTGACAGGTGGCAACACTAATGTAACTGGGCAGTGGGTGCGGTGCAAATAAAACTGTAGGAAACTTAGCGACGAAAGAAATGTTGCTGAAATTCTTACTAAGTCATGATGTACACTTGCACAATCGTAAGGATAAAAGAAAAACGGAAGCCTCGGAAATGGGATTACGTCGATCGATTATAACTTAGACTAGAGGAGGCACAGCATACTTCCACTCATCACGCAGAACACAAATATTAAAACTGTTGTTTGTATCTACACTTACTTTATATTGGTGTGGGCTTAAAAGAACACGCATTATGCTCAGTGCGTTTGTTATATTGATTTCTATTGCTTAGGAAACTCTAAATAATAGAGTCGTGTCCAATCAACCAATGCTTTTGTCCTTGAAGGATCTCAAACGTCACGCTACAAACATATTTTTCTACGTTTATAAAGTGGCATGACCTTTCTAAATTTCTCTAACCACAGAAACTTGACTAAAGGCAATCTTGGTTTTACGGAAGAATGAGGGAGTAGAGGAAAATACCGAGCGAAGGAGGACACGACACCGTTAATCTCAGCCGTGCGGTTCGAGTGAACCTAATTACCCCTATGAAAGAGAGTTCGTTAACAATTCCAGTCGAATGGAATGCAAACGAACCGTGGCCACCGCAGCAGTATGCGCATTTGCCGAGGGATGTCGCACGCTTCGTGGCCCCTTAATTGGCACAGCTGCCGCTGGGAACTCGGTTTTGCGACTACTTGTTGCTATCGAGGTGTTCTCCACAGTTTCCATTATACCTGTCCAATTTGGTAATACATTTCGCAGCAGACGTCTAATTACGAAACATTTCGTAAGTTATGAAGTGTCAGCGAATTTTAACTTCCGATTTAATAAATTTGCCAGATTCGATATTGGTTGAAAATATTTTCGACACGCCTCAAAAAATAATAACAATAAAAATAATATGATATGCGACATAACATTTCGAAAACAAGCGAATGAAAGCACCGTGAAAATGCTACCCACAGACGAACGTAATTTCAAAGTACTGTTCAATCTACACTTACAATAATGTGGAAATTTGGTACCACGATTTGTATGAAACTAACATATTTACTATTAAGTTTCTTAGGTTATATTTATTTAAATTTCTTTTACAGAATTTAAAAATTTTGCTTTCAAAAAATGATACAGGTAGCTATCTTTCACAAACTATTGAAGAGATTTCTACAAAATTTTGTCTATTTAATCTCTTTGCATATAATAATGTCGTTTCATGACGTTTCTTTGACTATATCGATTTGGAGAATTTTAACATTTATTAATTATAATTCTGTAAATACAAAATAAAATTAATGCAAGCTTCCAAGCACTTTCCCCAGAATCTCAGCTTACACTCACAGTTCCAAAATTTACTCTTGAGACAGCAATTATTGGTTTTATCGAAATAAACACACAAAACTTCATAATTCTGTCCTTCATAGACTCTTACAAAGCGGTACATAAACTTTAAAAAACACAATTTACAGGAAATGTAATTTAAAGTCCAACCTAACATCTTATTACATTTTGTCACCACTCCTGTAGGCCCTAGATTTGCACACAGGGCCCTCTCTGCCTTCAAGTCTTCTCTTCTGGTTTCTTGTTTTCTGCCTCCTTTCCTCTACCAGGTCTTGAACTGACTATTCAAGTGCAGAGAGGTGCTGTAAATCAATTTTTCTCAATATGACCTATCTTAAAGCTCATTCTCTTTAATAACGTCATCCACTCTACGTCAAAATCATTACATACAATAACTTCATAATAAGCGCCAATTGTGCCAACTGTAGCAGTTGAAAATATGTCAAAAGAAGAATTGTTTCTTCATAAACAAAGCATTTTTTGTTTTTTTATATTCAGAAATTTCCTTTCCAGTGGATCCGAGGCTTAGATGAGGTCGAAAAACGGCATATTTTATTTTAAGTGCAAGATTTTGCTGCACTATTTCTTTATTTATTCGTAATGATACAAATTACACATGAACTCGTTTCGTGGTTTAGCCATTGTCAAGCGTATGTCTTCGACATTATGACGTGGTCCACATGGCGTCCTGAAGAGTAAATACCTGTTGTCCCCTTGTTATGATACGATCACTTTGACTGCATGTTTACCTTTAATTTACGTGATCTTGTAATTTTTTACAGCTTTTCTGACAGCTTCGGTGCCATCAATGCTACATACTTTAAAAGAGAATGTGCTTTACAAACTGTTTATTGTTAGCCTTAAGGTGCCCTCTGCCATAAGACAATGAAATTAATCGTGCCATTAACGTGTGATGTCCCTCTATTTTATATTTGTCTTTGTCCAGAAAATTACAGTAAAAATGAACAGACGAATGACTCAAAATTAAGATAGGTTTGAAAGTTGATGTGACGAGAAAAAGTTTTTAATGAAAATCGCTTGATAAACATTAGAACTTGCGTTAATGTTTATGCAAGATGATGATAAAGTTTTCCGCATCACACATCATTTCTGTACACCAATAAATGTCCAGAATGGGAAAAATTCGTGCAACGACGTCGGTGTCAATGCAGCCGTACCTTTAGAACCACATCCGCTACAGTCGTTAGTGTAACCAGTATACAAGGAATGTTTCAGTTTGTAATGCATTTCTGTTCATACGCATGGCTATAATTAGATAAAACACTAAAAATATCCGACGTAAAGCACACAGGCATAGCAGTAATTTTCAGTGTAAGGATCTGAACAAAGATAGTTTGCCTAATTTTTACTTACTTCGCTGAAATCTTTTATACACATTGCCTGCATTCTGTAGCGCAATAAATATTTCCCTCAAGCTTTTCGTACGTCTTGGTGACACTGTGTGCTGAAAGCCCTGTGGTACATTCAACTTTTATCAAGCGTTTTTCTTGTTTCGAAAATATAGTGACAGCACTACAACAGACCGTGACATAAATAAGCCTCTGTTCTTCTCGTAACTGCTTATGCGCACATTGTGGGAATAGAGGGTCTGTTTTCCTTGAGGAAGATGTACGCACATTTATTAAAATCTTTACGAGAACCAGTTTTACTGTCTGCAGGGAACAATATTTGAGGATTTTTTTTGTTCAATTCTATTTAAGCCTACTCTTACCATTATGAAATATCAGCGACTACCTACACGTTTGCTTGTGGCAATTTATTTTGTTCACAGTTTTTCATTTTCACTACCTTTTCTGTTATTCTTTATTATGATATTCATTAGCCGGTGTGTTGGTTCTGTTAGAAAACTGTGATTACAGCTACTGCAAGCACGGTAACAACTATTACAAATACCAGTAGGCCTTATTACTATTACCAGCACCTTCATTATTAAACAACAAATTCTTCTTAAAATATATGCCATTAATGCTAATACCATATTCTCTTACCACTACTTTTGACAATATTTTGGTCAATATCACTCACTGAACAATTAAGTAGTACACCGTCTTGTTTCATTACACTCATTTCTTTCATCAATGTAGTCTGAAAATGACACGCTTTGCTTTTATTGTATTGTTCCGCAGCATGTTGATTATTCTGTAACAACTTCAACATAAAGTATGTCCTTCTAATTCTAATATGATATTCTGCTACGGTTACTTTTGAAATTATATTAGTTCGTTAAGCAGTTCATTATCCTGTGTTACTACAATAATTTCCTCTTATCTAGTGCCTGAAAAAGGCATACTCCATTTTTGTTTCATTGTATCCAGTTTCGGTATCCACACCTCTCTACATCTACATAGATACTCTGCAGATAACACTGGAATGGCTGGAAGAGGTGTACTGTACCGCCTTCACAGTAATTTTCTATTATTCCACTGTACAGAAGCACCCAGAATAAACGAAGACATATATCTTTCCGCGCGATCTCTGATTTCCCTGATTTTCGATTAGGTCGAAGTCGTTTGAATATTTTCACATTCGAAGGAGAACGTAGATGGCTGAATTCGTCAGAAGCTCTCGCCGCAACGAGAAACAACTTTTTTTAAATGACTTTGCCCCAAATCTTGTACCATGTCAGTGACACTCTGCCCTATTCTTCGATATAACAAAACGTGCTATTCTTCTTTGAACTTTCTCGATGTACTCCGTTAATCCTACCTGGTAAGGATGTCACTCCATGCAGTAATACACTAAAAGAGAACGGACAAGCGTAGTGTAGGCAGTTCCCTCAGCAGATTTGTTGCAACGTCAATAAATCGCCTTCTTCCTTTCTCCTTCAACACAACATTTTAGTTCAATTTAAGACTTTTAGATAGGATTGATTTATTGTGTAATGGAAGTTTAACGGATTCCTTTTAGCACTCATGAGGGTGACCTTACTCTTTCCATTGTTTTGGGTAATTGACAACCAGATACCTTTTCCACATCGTTTCGCTATTGGTTTTCATCTTCTGATAACTTTACTAGCCGATAAACGACAGCATCAGCTACGAACAACCTAAGACGCTTGCTCGGATTTCTCCTAAATCGCCTATATAAATAGGGTCTGCCCCGATGGCTGAGTGGAGAGCGTGACGGATTGCCATTCTCCGAACCCGGGTTCGATTACCGGCTGGGTGTTGTGTTGTCTTCATCATTATTTCATCCCCATCCGGCGCGTAGGTCGCCCAATGTGGCGTCAAATGTAATAAGACCTGCACCAAGGTGGCCGGACCTGCCTCGCAAGGGGCATCCCAGCCCATGACTCCAAATATATAAACAGGGACCAGCAGAGGGTCTATTTCACTACCTTGCGGAACGTCAGAAATCACTTCTGTTTTATTCGATGAGTTTCAGTCAATTACTACGAGCTGTCGCATAACTGAGACGATGCTCCAGAAGCACGTGGTTTGGTTGCAAGCCGCTTGTGTGACATAGTGTCAAAGACCTTTTGGACGTTTAGAAATACGGAATCAATTTTAAATCCCTTGTCAACAGCATTCAACACTTCATATAAGTAACCCTCGAGGTGACTTTCCTGTAACGTATAACTCGAGGTGGGGTCTCCGAGACCCCTATGTTTAAACCGAGATTTAAGGCAAAAATCAATTTAATTTTTTAAATCATGCTATGTAACATTTATTTTAACAATAATTTAAGTGTTATCACACAAAAGCACATCGTTTTGTTTGGTTCTTTTAAAAAAACACTCGAATAGACTGTTAGAATACTTAATTTTAGATTCTGAAAAATTATAGAATCTCTGTAACAAATAAATTTCCAAATTAAACTGCCACGCGGGGTAGCTGTCCGGTCTGAGGCGCCTTGTCACGGTCCGCGCGGCTCCCGCGGCTCCCCCATCGGAGATTCGAGTCCTCCCCCGAGCATGGGTTTGTGTGTGTGAGTGTGTGTGTGTGTGTTGTACATAGCGTAAGTTAGTTTAAGTTAGGTTAAGTAGTGTGTAAGCTTATGGACCGATGACCTTGGCAGTTTGGTCCCATAACATCTTACCACAAATTTATGCTTTAAATTCCAAATTAAACTAAATCCAGGGATTCAATTTGTGCATAATATTTCCACCCGATAGGTACAAAAAGAATGTCTGTCAAATTATCATTCTTTGCTGGGAACTACATTTTTTCACCAATCAGAACACATTCACTTTTAACAGACACTTTAAGTATTTCATTGAAGAAACAGACAGATGTCCATCACAATTTTCTTGAAGTTCTTCCTCCGAATGATACTCCTGTTCGATAGCATAACTGTGATCACTGGCTAATGTAAAATCTTCGTCTTTTAGTTCATTCCTTGAACGATATCACTTACACCTTCCTCCACAGAGCGACTAACAATTTCATCAAATTCGGGAAAGTTAAAAATGACACATTCGTGTCAACACATTTTGAGCTATACGGTACCGTACTGAACAAAACACGTACATAGTTCACGCGGTGCGGTCTAGGAGACTCCAATATCTATCACCAACACGTGTCAACAATAAACACAGAAGGTTATAACGCTACCGACAGCAAAACATCGTATGCTTGGCAATATAAGGAGGGTAGGTGGAGTATAGAAGCATTCCACCACAACTGGCCTTGGAGAGCGATTTCGAAAAATTTCGCGCAGTCTGAAAGACCACACCTCGTGAGTTAAGGAAATTGGAAATTTATGGTTAGTTTCTACTGGACCTAACTGCTGAGGTCATCGGTCTCTAGGCTTACACACTACTTAAACTAACTTCCGCTAAGAGAACACCCACACCTATGCCCAAGGGAGAACTCGAACCTCCGACGGGGGAAGCTGCGCGAAGCGTGGAAAGGCGCCCTAGACCGCAAGGCTACCCCGCGCGGCGTGAGTTAAGGGCTAGGTGTGTTTCACAAGAACGATGTTTTCTAAAGCCGTGTTGACTATGTGTCAACAGTGCGTTATCTTCGGGGTGACTCATAATGTTCGGACTGAATATAAATCCCAAAATCCTGCTGCATGTTGACGTTATTTATATGGGCCCATAATTTAGTGGTTTATTCCTGTGGTCTTTCTTGGATATTTGTGTGACCTACGCCATTTTCCAGTCTTTGTGTGCTGATCTGTCTTCGAGGGAGCGGTTGTATGTGATTGTTAAGTACGGAGCTATTTCATCAGCATAATCTGAAAGGGACCTAATTATTAAACAGAAGACATGTTATTATTAAGTGGTTTCACTTGCTTTACTACTCCGTGGATATCTGCTTCGTCGGTGATGGAGTTTCGAAGACTTTGTTTAGTAACTCTGCTTTAGCAACACTGTCATCGATAGTATTTCCATTGCTATCGTGCAGAAAAGGCACTGATTGTGTCTTGCCGCTAGCATACTTTACGTACGACCAGAACCTCTTTGGATTTTCCTCCAGGTTTCGAGGCAAAGATTTATTGCGGAAACTACTGTAAGCATCTCACATTGAAATCCCCGATAAATTTCGATCTTCTGTTAAATATCGCTAATCATGGGGATTTTACTTTCGTTTAAATTTGGCAAACTTTTTTAGTAGTTTCTACAACAGTGTTCTGACCTGTTTTATGAACCACGGGGTATCAGCTCCGTCGTTTGTTAATTTATTTCGAATAAGTCTCTCGATTGCTGTCGATGCAATTTCTTTCAGTTGAAGCCAGATCTGATCTACATTTACACTGTTAATTTAAAAGAAGTGGATATCGTCTCTCAGAAAGTCACTACTCGAAATTCATCTGATTTTTGGAATAGGTACAATTTCCGTTTACTCTTGGAGGATTTGTGAGCTTTCGGTATTCAGTATCGATAGCATAACAATGCGTTCAGTAATCCTGTATCCGTTTTGACGCTCTTTATTAGTTCAAGATTATCTGTTGCTAAGAGGTCAAGTGTGTTTACTATTCGATTGGACTGCAAAAACGGATCTTGTTCTGGTGTCGCATGAACTAATTGCTCCAAATGTTTTTTTTTTTTTTTAGGGAATGCGTTTAGCACAATTTCGGATGATACTTTATGCCTACCTCCTTAATTAAACACGGGTTTTCGCCAACATATCGATGGCTCATTAAAGTCACCACCAACTACAATGTCATGAGTCAGGTATGCGTTCGAAATTAAACTCAAATTTCTTTGAACCTTTCAGCAGTTGTATCATCTGAGTTGGGAGGTCAGTAGTTTTTCTTATGCACTATGTTGGCCATGCTGTAGGTTTCAGCAATAGTGTGCTACCTCTAAGATACATAATGACCTATCTGGCCACATCACTTTTCATTACAATGTTCTACCACTGATACTTCTCGTCTTCTGTCCACTGTTGCATCAAAGCACCAAACGACAGTTTATCTGTCGAACTTCTTCCTTCTTCTCCATGCTCGACTATTGATCAGCCTCGTCTTTGGTGTATGTTGATTACGACCTGCTTCTCTCTGAGACAGAGTCATTTAGAACCCAGAACCCTCTTTCAGTATAAATGTATAGTCTCCTAAATCCGGCCTAGTGGTCATTGCCATACTTGCAACTAAATTAGCGAAGTAATGTGTGGCAACTTGAGTGTGCAACCTGAGCGCTATTGCTAGTGGGTCGCCTTTTTGTAAGGTTCCAAAAAGTGAGAAAGGGCAAAACAAAAGGACCAAGAGGGAGGGTGAAGTGTATAGCATTGCGCCCTCCCTCCGCCCTCCCTCCTTGCCTGAGGTGAAAAGAAATCTATAGAAGTATACTGATACTTTGGTACCAGTATGCCCGGTGAATTTTTGTTTTTGTTTTTTTTCCGTGTAAAGCACGTTTCGTAACTAAAATCATGAATGGTCAGAGAACTTTTATAAAAAAGCGAAACGGAAACAAACTCTGTATTTCTTTTTCTGTGAAACAAATGAAACCATACTTCGATTAATATCACCGTTCTGTGGTTTCTCTTTTTCGGCTGGCTGTTTTAGAGTCAGCACACGTGTCTCTATGTACCGTAGCATTAGATAAAATATAAGATAAATTTTTTCATTGGTTAAGTGGAATTTAATTGCAGCGTCAAACATGATCATATCCCATGATAATAACCACAAGTTTATGTGAATGTTCACATTTTTCTTATCAGAGGCCGGAAACAAAGGATTTGAACACGATTTCTTCGGTGGTTGAACGGCCAATCACATGACGTGCTCTCGTTATCTGTTCATTATAGCTAAACAGAACCACCCAGAGATCGAGTAACCCATCATTTCCTTTCATTCCTTACGTATATTTTTATTACAAAAGGATGGTATTAGCTTGATCGATCAATTGCTTTCGAACAATTACGTCGGCAGTCGCTTCAATGACTTGACGTATCGTGCCTCACGATATTAACAGGTGTTAACCCGACAATTGCGGGAATACTCAGTTCAGACCTTTCGACAGTAATAACTAATCTGATTTATCTATATTTTCTGCTCAGGTTTTCTGACTTTGAACGTTTCTCCCGACAGTCGCGGAAATGTATAATAATTATTTTTATTTACGTGACGTACTGGGAAACGTTTTCACAGTGGAATATCCCTGGCCTTTTCGCAGTACTATAAATACTAGAGGGAAGCACTTCAAGTGGAAGGAAGTAAAATAAGAAGAAGGCAAGAGAGAAAAAATAATTGTTGGCGGAAACCGAATTGCGAAAGTGGCGGAGGTGCGCGAGTACTGCAAAGAGAAGAGTCGGATTACACTGTGTTCAGCAACCGTTCCTTAATGCCGACATTTCTTTCGTAGAGCTCGTGTATTGTAATTTGGTTTCTGTACTGGAATGGAACAAGCTCCCTGCGCTTAGAATATGCGATTATAATTAGCTTTATCACTAAAATACAAACGGTAATGAGTCAGCTGTTGTTGTTGTTGTGGTCTTCAGTCCGAAGACTGGTTTGATGCAGCTCTCCATGGTAATCTATTCTGTGCGAGCCTCTTCATCTCAGAAACTACATCTACAGCTACGTGGTGCTCTGCAAATCACACTTGGCAGAGGGTTCATCGAACCACTTTCACAATAAATCTCTAATCTTCTACACTCAACAATGCGCGGAAAATATGAATACTTATATCTTTCCGTGTGAGCTTTGATTTCCCTGATTTTGTTATGATGACCGTTTCACCCTATGTAGGTCGGCGTGAAAGAATATTTTCACATTAAGAGGAGAAAACTGATAACTGAAATTTGTGGAAGATCTCGCCGTAAGAAAAACCGTTTTTATCTTAATGATGTTTACTCTAAATCCTCTATCACGTCACTGACACTCTCTCCCCTATTTCGCGATAATACAAAACCTGCTGTCCTTCTTTGAACTTTCTCGATGCTTCCGTTGATACTATCTAGTAAGGATCTCACATAGTGAAGCAGTAGTCCTAAAGAAGATGGACAAGCATAGTGTGGGCAGTCCCTCCAGCAGATTTGTTGCACTAAGTGTTCTGTCAATTAAACGCAGTCTATTGTTCACCTTCCCCACAAGATTTCCTACGTGTTCTCTCCAGTATAAGTTGTTCGATTTGTAATTCCTAGATGTACTTGAATTTACGGCTTCTAGATTTGATTGATTTATCGTGTAATGGAAGTTTAACAAATTCCTTTTAGAACTCATGTGAACTGACTCACACTTCTCATTTTGCGACATACAAATATCTTTTTTAAATCATTTTGCAACTGGATCTTCAAATGACTTTACTAGACGATAAACTACAGTACCACCTGTAAACGACCTAAGACGGCTGCTGAGATTGTCTACTAAATCGTTCACGTAGATAAGAAACAGCATGGCCTGTAACACTACCTAGAGAAACGTCAGAAACCACCTCTATTTTACTCGATGACTTTCCGTCAATTACTACGAACTATGACAGGAATCTGGAACACAGTCGCATAACTGAAACGATATTCCGTAAGTACTCAATTTGATTACAAGCCGCTTGTGAGGTATGGTTTCTACTGCCTTCTGGAAGTTTAAGATCGTGGACTCAATTAACACTTCCTGTGAGTGAAGAGATAGTTGTATTTCACAGGAACGATGTTTTCAAAATACACGTTGATTATGTGTCAATAGATCGTTCTCTTTGACGTAAATCATAATTTTTTAACCCAACGTAATTTCCAAAATTCAGCTGGCCGTAATAACCGAGCGGTTCTAGGTGCTTCTGTCCGGAACCGCGGTGCTGCTACGGTCGCAGGTTCGAATCCTGACTTGGGCATGGATGTCTCTGATGTCCTTGGGTTAGTTAGGTTTAGGTAGTTCTAAGTTGAGGGGACTGATGACCTCAGATGTTACGTCCCATACTGCTTAGAGCCATTTGAACCATCAAAAGTCCCGCTGCGTATCGACAATAATGATATGGGCTTGTAATTTAGTGAATTATTCCTATTGCCTTTCTTGAATATTCATGTGACTTATGCAACTTTCCAGTCCTTTCGTCGTGCGAGCGGTTGTATGTGGCTGTTAAATACTGTATGGAGCTAGTGCAATCTACATCCTTCCGTATCTGCTTACTGTATTAATCTCTTGGTTTCGTTCTAGCATTATTATGTCCCCACACTTCCGTCGAGTACTTAATTGTGATGCCTTGAGGTCTCTGAACGTATCATATCAACCGATGCATTCTATTAGTCAACTTGTGTCATAGAGTTACTGCTCCCTAATATTCTGTTCACTACCATCCCATTAGTTACTTTAATCTGCCCTTCTAATCTTCAGCATTGTTCTGTAGCATTATTTTTCATAAGTCTCTGTTCTGTTCTTGTGTAAAGTGCTTACTGTCTACGTTTGACTTCCATACAACTCTCCACTCCAGACATATACCTCCAGAAAACACCTCCTAACAAATCTATATTCGAAACGCTTTTCTTGTCAGTGAGAGTCTACATTTTATATCCTCCCTACTTCGGCCATCATCACTTATTTCACTGCCCAAACATCAAGACTCATTTTCTACTTTAAGTTCTCATTTCATACTATAATTGGCCAATAATCTTATATTTTAAGAATATTTCTTGGAAAAGTTGTTTATCTGAATTAAATACAGACACAATCTGCTTGGCTGATACGTTCCTTTCATTTCCTTACATATACCTGTAGAACGATGATTGTATGCAGTTACAATACAATGAGGTGTCCAATAAAAGGTAGACACTGTTTGATAGTTACTCTCTTTGGAACGAAATGACATATCAGCACAGAAGCGGGATCCGTTGTCCCCGCAAGAGATCTTGGCCCGTGTTCTCCGGTAGGTCACACTGCGGCAATGAATAAAATAAGTTTGTCGTCTGAGCACCGCAAGGCCGTATTGAAGTGGGACTGGAAGTGCGAAAACATTATGGAGGTCCAACGGCAGCTGAGTAATATGTCGGAACTCAACCACTTACACGTACAACAATTTATCACACTCGGGATAAAATTGAAACCGATGGCACTGATCAAGGCCGACCGGTGTGGCCGTGCGGTTAAAGGCGCTTCAGTCTGGAACCGCGTGACCGCTACGGTCGCAGGTTCGAATCCAGCCTCGGGCATTGATGTGTGTGATGTCGTTAGGTTTAGGTAGTTCTAAGTTCTAGGGGACTTATGACCACAGATGTTGAGCCCCATAGTGCTCGGAGCCATTTTTGGCACTGTTCAAGGTGAGCATAAGGAAATGTCTAGCCGACCATAAACATCAACAAGTCCAGCTTCTAGCGTTGTTGTGCTGCAACATTTTACACGGTCACATTAAAAATCTGTGAAAGAGTATGCACTTGAAAGAAGGGTAAACCGATCAAGCGTACAACGAATTATGAAGACTGTAAAGTGGGAAGAAAACATTCCAAGATCGCGGCACGGTATGAACGTCGACGACCCGGATCAAAGGATGGAGTACTGCGAGTGATTCGAAGGGATGCTTCGCGAAGATGAACGGTGTGTAGGGGTAGTTCTCTGGTCTGACGGGACGCCATACAAACTGATCTATACTGTAAACCGCAGCAACTGCGTGTGCCTACCTCCGAAAATCGTCAAGTTCACTTGGACGGAGATGATAATCTATCGGGTGATAATGTGTGTTGTGGCCTGCCATGGGTCGATTTTGTTGGTCCATTCATGCTTGAAGGTAACCGTAGCTAGTGATGTGTATCTTCATATGTGGCTAACATCGATTTGACCTGCCATCCGAGAGTTGTTTGGGATAAAAGATTTCACGTACAGCTAGATGTCCGCCCCGATAGTTGAGCGGTTAGCGTGACCGACTGCCGTCCTACAGGCTCGGGTTCGATTCCCGGCTGGGTCGGAGACTTTCTCCGCTCAGGGACTGGATGTTGTGTTGTCTCCATCATCATTTCATCCCCATCCGGAGTGCAGGTCGCCCAATGTGGCGTCAAATGTAAAAAGACCTGCACCAAGCGGCCAGACCTACCCAGCAGGGGGCCTCCCGGCCAATGACGCCAAACGCACATTTCCCTTTACCTACAACTAGGTGGCGCCCCGCCTCTGTACATGAGAGATGCCAGAACCTACTTGGATGAAACTCTACTTGGACTACATATAGGTAAAAGAGGAGCTGTTGAGTACCACACCGCAGAGCGGGATTAGCCAAGCGGTCTTAGGCGCTGCAGTCATGGACTGTGAGGCTGGTCCCGGCGGAGGTTCGAGTCCTCCCTCGGGCATGAGTGTGTGTGTTTGTCCTTAGGATAATTTAGGTTAAGTAGTGTGTAAGCTTAGGGACTGATAACCTTACCAGGTAAGTCCCATAATACATAAACATTACAGTAGCACACCTCCTTACTTGTACCTATGGGGACCTTTAAATGTAAAGTTAATCAACTGAAACCTTCTACACTGAACCAGCTACTAGAAATCATCATGGTGTCCTCTGGGCTATCACGCAGGCGACACAGAGAACCTTATATTCAGTCAACAGTCCAGCATCAAAGACGTTGTTTGGCAGCTAATGGGGGTCATTTTGAAAATATAAAATAGCCTTTCCCCCGTCCAAGAATTGTAACGGTATGTCAGTAAGTTCCATTAATGTTGACTATCAACGAGTGTCTAAATTTTTCTGGCCCCTCTGTATTATCTTTAAAAGTAAAGTACTGATTTACGCATGGAAATGAATGCAAAACTTTTATTCTCCATCATTTTTTTTTAAAAGGAATATGCTTCTTAATATTGTTGTTGGTAAATCGATATTGACTTCAATTCTTTTCGGTAGTTATAACCTCATCACTTTATTAAACCATAAATTTTATAGCACAATTTTGTGTAATTCAATATTAAAGCTTAAAATCTGTATTACAGGCTCTTAATTTGAAAATTCTTCTAAATTGCCGTTAGAACGAAGAAATTATCGCAAAATGTCCCCGTCAAGGCCCTCACAGTACGTTCAACATAGAACATCTTTGTGTTCTGCATATAGCCACATCTCAATAAACGAATAGGAAAGCCAAGTAACCTCGAGGGGGCAAGGAGTTGAATATCCATGTTTGCCCTGGGCAACACTTACACTAAATACGCCACTGTCAAACTACGAGACACCACATAGGGCATCATATGGTGGGCCCATGTTTGTACAGTTGACGCTACTTCCGGTAAAACTTACGCTTTACCGAGGCTGAGCTCCTTTTATGAAGAGCCTCGTTGACAGTGGCGGAGGTATTAGCGAGCCACAGAATCGTGTGCAGCTTGAGCCTGAAGTTGGCGTCTCGGTGACCTCGTGTTTTATTGTTTACTGTGCCGCGGGCGGTAGCCGCGCGCCCGGACTCCGGGATTTTTGTGGCAGACCGACCGCAGGCCCCGTGCGCTCGGACGTTCTTACGCGGTCGGCCTGCGGCGAAGCGCCCGCAGTCGCTGGCTGTCCCGCCCTCCGGGGGCGGGGATTTATTCCGCCAGCGCTGCCCGCACGCCCTTCGCGAGTCGGCTGTCCTCCTCCATCTCGGTTCCACTCGCGAGGACGTGCAAAGCGCCGCGACGCCGCCTCTGCTTGTTACCGTCCCCGTTCGCCTCACTTTACCTCTGTCCCTCTGGCTCTGGATCTCTGTCTCCCCTTCTGTCCAACGTTCCCGTCCCCCCACATGCTTCATTGCGTTACCCCCGGACGTCTCTGCATCTAGAGGATGCTGTGTCTGTAGGAAAACGGTACGCCTTTTGCTTTCTCATGGGTCTAGCGCTTCTGTCAGTACAGGGGTCAGTAACGGACGGCGGGAGTATTCAGAGTAAATTAAATGCGACAGGCGAGACACTAACTCTGCTGCTCTCTTTCTCAACTAGAAGTACTTTTTGTTGCACATAGAACCACCATGAATTAATAATTGTGGCAAAGAAATGTAATTTCTTCCCCATAAATTTCGACATCTTCATCTCCCTCCCGACATTACAAAAGCTTGAAAATCATTCGCAGAATACACGAGGGGAGTTCAATAAGTAATACAACATCTTTTGTTTCTCAAAGCAGGTTCATTTTTTAATTCGGGGTTCCAGCACACCATATTATTCCCCGCTTTTTGGCTGCTCAACCCCATTTTTTACGATAATCTACGTTGCATTCGACGACCTTACGTCGACTTATTGGACGCCCGCATAGTAATACCCTGCTTGCCGTCATCGGTACCAACGCCTTGCAGCATCAATAACCTCCCCATCATCCTCGTTCTGCTTTCCGGGGAGTACACCCTTCATTCGATAAAACAGTTGGAAGTGACAAGGTGCGAGATCCGAGCTATAGGGTGGATGGCTAACAACAGTCCAACGAAGTTTCCTGAGCTCCTCTCTGGTGCACAGACTTGCGAGACGCCTTGCGTTATCATGAAGACGTGAAATATCGTTTGGTTTGATGTGGCGATGGAAACGTTGAAGCCGTTTCTTTCATTTCCATAATGTGGCACAATACACTCAAGAGTTTACAGAATGAGATTTTCACTCTGCAGCGGAGTGTGCGCTGATATGAAACTTCTCGAGACATTAAAACTCTGTGCCGGACCGAGATTCGAAATCGGGACCTATGCCTTTCGGGGCCAAGTGCTCTACCATCTGAGCCACCCATGCTGGACCCACGACCCATCTTCACTGCTTCTATTCTGCGAAGGCAAAGGTCCCGAGTTCGAGCCTCAGTCCGGCACACAGTTTTAATCTGTCAGGATGTTTCATATAAGCGCACACACCGCTGCTGAGTGAGAATCTCATTCTGGAAACAACCTCCAGGCTGTGGCTAAGCCATGTCTCCGCAATATTCTTTCTTTCAGGAGTGCTAGTTCTGCAAGGTTCGCAGATGAGCTTCTGTGCAGTTTGGAAAGTAGGAGACGAGGTGGTCCGCAGCTCGTGGTCGTGCGGTAGCGTTCTCGCATCCCGCACCCGGGTTCCCGGGTTCGATTCCCGGCGGGGTCAGGGATTTTCTCTGCCTCGTGATGACTGGGTGTTGTGTGATGTCCTTGGGTTAGTTAGGTTTAAGTAGTTCTAGGTTCTAGGGGACTGATGACCTTAGATGTTAAGTCCCATAGTGCTCAGAGCCAGGAGACGAGGTACTGGCAGAACTGAAGCTGTGAAGACGTCAATAACGCTTGTTTCATTTAAATGAGCTAACAATTTTCACATAAAAGGTCTCGAGTAATTACTTTGCAGCACGCCTTCGTACGTACAAGGGGCGATCAGTAACAAATGCAATACTTTTTTCCTCGGCTAATTTCGATTTAAAAAATAAGGACTTTGTTGTAGGACATCGTAGAAGAACCCCTATAACTTCACAAAGTTGCGACAGGTGGCAGAGCTATACATAGCCTTCAAAATGGCGTGCATGGGTAGCACAGATGGTAGAGCACTTGCCCGCGAAAGGCAAAGGCCCCGAGTTCGAGTCTCGGTCCGGTACACAGTTTTAATCTGTCAGGAAGTTTCACTTGAGAGTTGATCACTGCACTATGCAGGAGAACATCAGACACAATATTCCCTTTAGAGTCCCAGAAGGCTGTCGTCATGACTTTGTCGCCTGAGGGTGCGACTTTAAACATTTTCTTCCGAAGAGACGTCATGAGACGGCTTTCCATAGATGGCCATTTTATTTCCTGTTCGAAGCGATATTTCGTAGCCTGTTGTGATGTTAGACAATAAATTATCACGATGAGTCTCGTTACGCACAACTAATGCCACACAGATTCTCCTTTGTTATTCTTTATAGTCTTCTGTTAGGTGGGAAGGAACCCAGCGGGCACGCACCTTTGAGTACATCAACTGGTGGACGAGGCTGTCAGCACTACCAACAGGGACGTCCAGTTGTGCAGCGAGGAGTTTGAATGTAGTCCGTCGGCCAACACGAATGAGAGTGCCAGCACGTTCCAACATTGCGGGGGGTCCAGCAGTGTGCAGCCAGCCTCTACGTGGGAGATAGGTTAGGGGTCCTTGTTGCGATAGAATCGCTGAACGATTCTCCACATTGTGCAAGTGCCTGTCAATATCTGAGATGATCTGGTTTTCCGCCAAAAGAAACTTAGGTGTCTCCGACTGGAACGCTCCTCCGCTTGAGACGCCATTTTGAAGGCTATTTATACCTCCGCCACCTGTCGCAACTTTGTGGAACTATAGGGGTTGTTCTATGATGTGCACAACAAATTCGGTATTTTTTAAATCGAAATTAGCCGAGGAAAAAAGTGATGCATTAGTTACTGATCGCCTCTCGTACGTACGAATGCGTGCTGCAAAGTAAATACTCCAGACTTTTTATGAGAAAACTGTTAAGGCTTTTCTAAATGAAACAAGTGTTATTGACGTTTTTATTTTACATGTCAACATACTTCTTTTTCAACGTAGCTGCCCTGTCGGCGAAAACATTTCTCCCAACGAGAGATCAGTCTGTTGTTACCGTCGTTGTGGAATGTTTAACTATGGTGAAAGAGCCACAATTCCACTACTTCTCGTATCACTCCAACACTGTTAAAGTGAAGTCATCTAATGTATTCTTTCAGTTTTGGAGATAGATGAAAATCGAATAGGGACAAGTCCAGATTGTATGGTGGCTTGGATTGTTGCAGGTGCCGCATCACTTGATGCGGTTTTTGGCATTGTCATGCTCCATTTATACACGAATTCTTCGAATGTGAAACTCGATTACAGCAGGCTGTTTCTACGAACCGACATAGTTAGGTTCCACACTGCCATGATACACGCTACAAGACGAAGACCTCTAGCAACAGAAGATTACAAATACGTAGACATGAAGAACAAAGATGTATAACTTTAATAATGTTTTTATATCTAAAAAGCTTCAGAGTTTCCACATAAAAAATACTTTTCAGCACACAGTGGTATGTTGGCGTAGTAGGTGCCATGACCATTAACCATAACTCCATTCTAGCTGGGTAGGAAAATCTCGAGCTCCACAATTTTGTGCCAGGGGCACTCAATAACTCCAACATTGAAACATGTAATTATCCAGTAAAATTTGTATTTGAAATGTATACATACGAAAAAGTTAATGTCACCCGCCGGCTCGAATGGCCGAGCGGTTCTAGGCGCTATAGTCCGGAAGCGCGCGACCGCTGCGGTCGCAGGTTCGAATCCCGCCTCGGGCATCGATGTGTGTGATGTCCTTAGGTTAATTAGGTTTAACTAGTTCTACGTTCTAGGGGACTGATGACCTCGGAAGTTAAGTCCCATAGTGCTCAGGTCCATTTGAACCATAATGTCACCCGATGCGTTTACCTATCTGCACGTAACCTCAGGAACAACTGCAGGGGTTTTACGCAGTTTGCACTGATAAAGGGGTGATTGATTATGAAGGTTTATGTTTATAATTTTTGAACATTTCGTGCGCACTGGTATTTAAGGCCCACGTCGCTTTCTTTAGTCTGTATGTGAAGGCTAACTGCAGGAACTACTGTAGAGATTTAAACACGGTTTGCAATAATAGATAAGATTGATTCACGAGGAACGATCGTGTGCATATTCCAATACAGCTACACGCCACAAGTCGTTCGGCTATAGATACATAGGTTAGTGTGATACATAGTCGGGTGTGGCGCTAGTGCAAGCTATTATGCAATACTTCGAGAATGCTAGTGGAACCGGGACGCAGTATTCAGTACTTTAATACTGATGAAACTTTCTGACGGATTAAAAGTGCATCCCCGACTGTAAAATTGGAAATCTGTTTCAAGATCTTATGGGACCAACCTGCTGAGGTCATCGGTCCCTAAGCTTGCACACTACTTAATATAATTTAAACTAACTTACGCTAAGAGCACCACACACACCCATGACCGAGGGAAGACGCGAACCTCCGACGGAGGGAATGACGCAAGCCGTGACAGGACGCCCCAGACTGACCGGCTACCCCGCGCGGCATGGCTTTTTCTTGACACACTACGTACTCTACTAGAGTTTGTTTTTCCCTCACTGATCTTCAGTTTTTCCACTTAACTACTTTACAAGTGTCTTACGGTCTGGTTTGTTTTTCTCTCGCATTTGTTTGTCAGTCTGAATGCGTAAGACATGTGAGCAGAGTCGAATTTGTATATTAGTAAGATCAGTAAAATTATAGATTTGTGTTAAATGAAACATGGAGCACTTGAATTAATTCTTACTGTTTGTTAGACAGGAACACATGTTCATTTTATTACAATCGTATAATGTAATTTAGTGAACGTAATGTCATTCCGCAGCTACAACCTCTAGTCACATTTCGGGTAGCAAATGTAACCCGCGATTAGAAAACTAAGGTTCTTTGAAGTGATCAAATTGCGGAGCCAGTTATACAGATTCTTAAAAGATGTGAAGCGTTGTTCAGAAAAGCAGTGCTGGTATTCCCGAAACAGATGGTACTCGGAAGCGGCTATCTCTGGTGATCACGGAGGCTGGTGCAAGATTTCCAATCGAGGTTCGTTCAAGGTTTCTTTCACTGTTACGTAACGTGTGCATAGGCACTGTCATGAAGCAGAATGGCTTTGTCATTGGTTCAGCATAATCCGGGCGTCTGGCTGAAAGTGCGCAATTTTAACTGAATATCTGTGCCTCGTAGCTTTCGGCATTCACCGTTTGACCAGGTGTCATCAGCTCATGGTAAACTACAACGACCGGGACTCATTTCGTCACTTACTTCAAAATCGGTGTCTCTGAATCGTCGAAACCATCTGTACACTTTTGTTTCTGACTGAGTAGCAAACGATCACTTTCCGCAGCAAATTTCTTGAGGTGAAAGCAGAGGAACAGCAGCTGCCCCGAAAGCTGTTCTTCCGTTACAAAATCGCAAATGAGACAAGACCTAAATACGTATGTTTTACTTTCACCACAGTCGAAAGTCAGGCCCAGATCATAAAGCCTGCTATGCTGCACAATTACAACTGCTGCCCTCTCTACCTGAATAGCGAGGGTTATTACTGTTGGTGATGTATGGAGCGTCAGTTGTCTATTAAGCTGTTTTGGTTATCAAAACGTATGACTATCCTAGCTAATCTTCTAATAAATGAGTACACGTTTCTGTTCCCTAGCGGTTATTTGAAGAGGTAAGCTATAGAAATTCATAGTCGTAGGATAAGGATATTGGAGATGCCAGTTCAAACAAAGATGTTACAGAGTGTCTGGTAACAGTGAATTCTGTACATTGTAAATGTTAGGCCTATTGATATACGCTGAACTACTGTGATAGATCTGTACTGTCATGGCATGTGGGGAAGATATGACAGCAGTTCAGAGGGTTTCGTCGCAAATATTTGTTTGACCAAGGGAACTCGTAACTTGGATATTATGTTTTACATGTTCACCTGTGCTACCAAGATGGTTTGCTTACAGTAATTTTTTTTTAGGTCGACTTCAAAATGGTACCCCCTGCCGAAAATAAGCATCATTAAAGCGTTACTCACTAGAAACCAGTGATGATGGTAATATGATTTTCTTCTAACATTTTTTCATGTAACGCTCGATTACTTTATTGACAAAAGAATGTCTCCGTCCTTTTGACAACCTACATGACGATGTAAGTTGGTGTTCATTAATGTATAACTCGCCTGTAGGTAGACAAGGTTAGAAATTGGCTGTCACACATTGTCACGTTCTGTGTAATATAGAGTGCTTGCATCATTTGGACACAAACCCATTTATCCGAAGCGCACCGGTACCTTCAAGGACACTATCAAATTTCATATTGGGCGGGAGGTGATTATCGAAGGTAGCTCGTATCAGAATGATGTTGTTATGGCTCAGACAGAATCATGTCCCCGTGTGATGAATAGTTCCGGGTAGGGGCGTGTACACTCAGTTTAGTACAGTGATTGGTTGTACATGAATAGATGACAGGCCAGTGGAACAATGTGCGCTTGACGTGTGGACATTACACGCGTCCATTAAATGAGGAAGCAGAACACAGGCGCTCTGCGTATGCTCCCGCCCGTATCGTGTACTGCAAAGGCGACAGCAAATTGCCCTGCAAAATGTTTGTGACAGTTGTGATAAATCGCTTACACGATTCAGCTATGTTTCTTTATAGTGAAACTAACTTTTCATCTGAACAGGCTTGCGTTTTCAGGGCCATATCTGTAATTATCACATTTCACCCCAGCACTAGCAAATGTGAGCTGCTTCATAAATTTAATTAGTCCATGTTGCATCATATGTACGACAGTTTATTACGAGGTGGAACATACCAGCAACTGAAAAATCAGTATACGAGGGCATCCTGTAGACTATTGCTTCCGAATCTTTCATGTGAAAACTTTTCAAAAATTTTTAATAAAATAAATGTTATTAGCATTCTTCATCTTCGTTCTTCATCCTTACGTATTTATTTCTCAAGATTGTTACTCTGGCAACGAACACATTTCTCCCAATGAGAGAACAGTTTGTTAATAGCACCATTGTAGGATCTTTAACATTCTTGATGCAGGCACAACCTCAGCTCCTTTTGCAAAGCTTTATCACTCTGGGGTTCTCTAAGATGTTCTTTAACTATTGTAAACAGATAAAAGTCGTATGGGGCCTAATCGGGAAAGTATGTAGAATGAGCGACGACAGTAACCCCAAGGCGTCGGATTGTTACAGATGTCACAGTGATCGTGTGTGATCTGTCATACTGAGGGAGAGGATGCTCCATGTCTAGACAAATTATTCGAATCACAAACTTGATTAACCACGCTGTTTCTCTTGCATCGACATAGTTACGTTACACACAAACGTGTTCCATCCTACAATTCGGAGGCCTCTAGTGATGGAGGATCGCAAAGTGCATCATCGAACATGTATACACCTCATCCGATATTGAGAACAGAATAGAAAATGTCGGAGGCATAACTTTTCAGCCCGCACACGTATTATGTGACAAAGTCGCAATATCAGATGCACCATCATAAGCACTTCATCCATAACGGGCTGTCTGTCGAGGGCTACCACTGCGAGCTTTGTTTGACAGGCATCGATGTGTCAAAATGGTTCTGCGTGGTCGTCCACTAGTGCAGAAATGTTTGAATGAGTTACAGGATTGTAATGTATCTATAAATATTAAGTAGAAGCTATACTTACTGCCAAAGTAGCTGCAGGCTGCCATAGTGCACTACACATGATTGTCACTACACATTGAAAAATTAAAATTTTTTTGGGTCTTACAGTACAGAAATGTTAGTTGTCTCAAGAAAGCTCTTAAATACCTTCGAGAGGTATACCAAAGTTAATGACGTACGTTAATGCTATTGAATTCTTAGTTTAACATAGTTTAATCTATAACAGAACGCCCCCCGTAGCCGCTGTCGCAAGTAGCTGTCGCTGGCGCCAGTAATTTCTGCTGTGGTGCTCGACTCGGTGTACTTCTCAAAAGGAATATTAAACGAGGTACTGGCAGAAGTAAAGCTGTGAGAACTAGCCGTGAGTCGTGCTTGGGTAGCTCAGATGGTAGAGCACTTGCCCGTGAAGAGTAAAGGTCCCGAGTTCGAGTTTCGGTCCGGCACACAGTTCTAATCTGCCAGGAAGTTTCATATCAGTGCACACTCCACTGCAGAGTGAAAATCTCATTCTGAAAAGAAATAGTGCCCATAATTGTTACTTTCTATTTTTTATGTATAATGGAAGTAAGAATAGAGCATAACTAAGAGACTTGCATAGGATTTGTCGACCTGGAACAAGTGTTCGGCAATGTAAAGTGGAGCAAGATGATCGAAATTCTGAGAAAAATAGGGGTAAGTTATAGGGAGAAACGGATAATGTACAATTTGTACAAGATCGGAGAGGGAATAATGGGAGGAAGATTGGTTAAAATTGCTCTGAGCACTATGGGACTCAACTCCCCTAGAACTTAGAACTAGTTAAACCTAACTAACCTAAGGACATCACAAACATCCACGCCCGAGGCAGGATTCGAACCTGCGACAGTAGCGGTCTTGCGGTTCCAGACTGCAGCGCCTTTAACCGCACGGCCACTTCGGCCGGCAATGGGAGGAAGAGACCAATAACGAAGTGCTTCGGTTAAAAAGGGTGTAGGACAGGGATGTAGTCTTTCGCCCCTACTCTTCAATCTGTACATCGAAGAAGCAATGATGAAAATAAAAGTAAGGATCAGGAGCGGAATTAAAATTCTAGGTGAAAGAATATCTGTGATACGATACGCTGATGACATTGATATCCTCAGTGACTGAAGAATAATTACATGATCTGCTGAATAAAATGAACAGTCTAAGGAGTGCAGAAAGATGAAAATAAGAAGAAGTGGCAGAAATGAAAACAGCGAGGGACTTCACATCGGTAATGATGAAGTTAATGAATTCTGTTAATTAGGCAGCGAAATAACCAATGATGGACGGAGTAAGGAGGACATCAAAAGGAGATTAGCACTGGTAAAAAGGGCATTCCTGACCAAGAGAAGTGTATTAGTATCAAACATAGGACATCTGCTAAGACATCAGGGAATGACTTCCATGATACTAGAGGGAGCTGTAGAGGGCAATAACTGTATAGGAAGACAGATATTGGAATACATCCAGCAAAAAATTGAGGACGTAGGTTACAAGTGTTACTCTCAGATGATGACGTTCGCAGAGCAGAGAAATTCGTAGTGGGCCGCATCAAACCAGTGAGAAGACTGATGACTCAAAAAAAAGCATTGTTTAGATATTCAAGTAATCGCTACAGAGCCGTAACGTGTATTTAAATAATAAAAGTTTAAGAAAAAAGTGATAAAGGTTTAAACGAAACGCGCCGGCCGCGGTGGTCTCGCGGTTCTAGGCGCGCAGTCCGGAACCGTACGACTGCTACTGTCGCAGGTTCGAATCCTGCCTCGGGCATGGATGTGTGTGATGTCCTTAGGTTAGTTAGGTTTAAGTAGTTCTAAGTTCTAGGGGACTTATGATCACAGCAGTTGAGTCCCATAGTCCTCAGAGCCATTAAACGAAACGCAATCGATTTAAGTCAGGCATTCCTGAGGGTAATACGCTGGGAAGTGAGACTTTAAAAAGTATTACACGATTAGTAATTGGAGCGAAGAGCTAACTGATGCTGGCAGAAGTAAAGAGAGTATACATTGCAGATTGGCAACAAAAAGAACAGCTTTTCTGTGAAAGAGAAATATAAAGTCACTTTCAAATGGTTCTGAGCACTAAGGGACTTAACATCTGAGGCCATCAGCCCCCTAGACGTAGAACTACTTAAACCCAACTAAGGACAGATCACAGACCCATGCCCGAGGTGGGATTCGAACCTTCGACCGTAGTAGCAGCGCGGTTCCGGACTGAAGTGCCTGAACCTCTCGGTCACACGACCGGCTAAAGTCTCGTGCTGGAGAACTTTAACTGTCCGTATTTGGCCGGCTAGGGGAAGAGAAATGGGAGCGTTCCTGATCCCTGTCATTGCTCCAGCGTCCTGGTTTAAATTCCAAAGTTCTCCGTAATGTCTCATGAAATGAGCGTAAGTGGCACTGTTGGTGGTGATCTGTCCTTCGGATGGGGTCGTAAATCTCGGCAATACTATTTCTGCTAAAAGAGAGGTGTTGGCCGTAACCGCGTTTCATCCACTCCTTTCCTTTCATCCATAACAGCACAGTATGGTACACCTACATTCAACATAATCATCCATATGACACACTACATAACAGGTCGGATTAGGGCCATGGTAAACTAGCTCGACAAGAACCGTACGCAGAATGGCGGTGTAGGATTCTTGCGTCAGCTCCCTGACTCTCGTTCCCTGAGTGTAGGAGTACTTTTACTTTTGAATTCATTACACTGGCACAAAATAATTCATTTTCAATTTTATATCATAATGAACCTGTGACGTTAGTCTTTCTAATGGATCTTTACCTTTCCATAGGTTTCTATTAGTTCATCACATATGTTGCGTTAATTATGAAAAGAGGGTAGCATGCTCTGGCTCAAAGTAATTAAATCTACCTGATAATGATGTAATGATCAACGAAACGCGCAGCAGACTTCAAATAAAGATATGATGCAATATTACACCGATATTTTTCTTGGGTATCATCTTCAAGTCTATGATAAAATGCAAGACGAATACATGCTTATCTAATTATGCTACGACCGGATTAAGCGAACATAATTACATATTGCATTTTTCATGAAAGTGTTTTCGTTTCTGTCGGTAACTGCCTCGTTTCCGTCAGAAATGTTTCGAATTGTATGTTATCTTCGAAAAAAATACTAGGAGAGACAACTTATTTAAAACTTGTACTGAAACCACGTAGCAGTTATAAGAGTCGAGGGGCATGAGGAGCGGCAGTAAGAGGAAAGGGAGTGAGGCATGTTGTTCAGTCTGGACGGAATCGAATTAAATCAGGCTTTCTCATTGAAATGTATTAGGAAGTGAGACATGTAAAGTAGAGTAAGCGCGGGTGAATCGGAACAAGAATAATAAAATCTACATTTTTCATTGTTAGTAGGCACTGTAAGGTTTCTAGTTCGTTCTTGACCATAATATTTGAAGAACAAATTACAGGGCGTGCAGATTTTGTAGCGAAATTCATAGAGAATTATCAAAGATAACAAATATCTATCGCATGTCCCTGTTTGCGCTTAGCAGTGAGAATGAATTGGAACAGTCACTGAGGTAAATCGGAACAATGTTACAGTAACTTTTCTTCCTGTTTTAAATGTCGCCTACTGTAGTTATTTTTTAAGCAGATAGATTCTCAGGACACCTCTCGTGCTTACGAATGAAATTTTTTATATACGTGTACCACAAACAAAGTTCTTCTTTCGCTTCGTTCCTATACACTTTTCATGGCAATACTCCTTTTCCCTTCCATGGCACTAAATCCTGCCTCCCAGATTCTTTGACAGGGGGTTCACTGTATTTCACACAAATAATCCTGACATTGTATATTCTGCCTCTGATTCCGACGATGAGTATTCTGGAAGTACCTTACCGCCCCCTCCCCCCCCCCCCCCCTGCCATGAACACCACCACCACTTTCTCCGTTTCTGTTCGTCTCTTTCTCTTCTTCCCGCAGCAATATTTTCAAGAAAGGTTAACAGAACTGCTTGCTACATCCTTCTCTATGGATTGTGGTCCATTTGTTCCTTTGGAGATGGAATAAGATTGTGGAAAGTTACAGAAGTTACGTGCATTCTCTCTGGTTTTCGGTGCTGGTTTCTGATGTAGGGGCTGGACTATGTCTGGGCATGATCAGGAGCTTCCTCTGTTGTCATGCAACCGGGAAGAGAAGTCATGTTCGGAGGGAACATTTGCATTGAATGCATGAATCTCGGTTGATGTGTGTCTCGGTAGCTGCGCGGTCAGCACGGCGGATTGCTAAGCGTAGGGCCCGAGTTCGAAACTCGGTCGGGTTGGAGAGTTTCTCCGCTCAGGGACTGGGTGTCGTGTAGTCCTTACGTTCGTATTATCATAATTGACATTACGCTATTCAGGTGCCAGGACGGGCACTGCCCGACATCCAATTAAAAATAATCTAGTTGATCTGAATCCACTCACATTAATACCAGTCGTCGCTGCTTTCCAACTCGCTGCTTTGAATAACTTGCCAAAAGAGAATTTGTTTCTTTTCCTACCCCAATAGTTGTTTCTTCTGGAAGTGTTACACTCACTGTCACAATATGAGCTAAGCGTCTTGAAAAATGATCTGTTTAATTGCTGAAGTCGATGATTTGTTCGATCTGGGAAACAAGTCATGTGTATTATACTTTCCTTGAAAACGTCCATGCCTGTAAACTTTTATTGGAAATGTGTCCATCCAGAAGTAAAAGATATCTTCCAAGAACCATATGAGCATCAAAATGATCTAACCATTTTAAAATATCATCTTCATTTATCCAACTTCAGTCCGTTCCCGTTACCAATAAGTCATAAGGAAACCATCAAGAAAATTCATAATGAAAATTTTTGCCTTTAAATACTGCCATTGACGGGACGAAATTTCCTACAGTATTTGTCTAATTAGAATGCTAACAAGTCTACCTCTGTCTACACGCATGAGAACAGAGAGTTTTTGCTGTCTTTCGCTGCAAATATTTTCTTATTTGGTTTATTATTCGTCTCTCAGCCTAGTTAATCACAGCTATAAATCAGTTGCGGCTTGGTGTATTATTCGTCTCGCAGCCTAGTTAATCACAGCTATAAATCAGTTGTGGCTTACCAAAAAAATTAATTTCTTCCACAGGTTTACCCAGTGAAGTAAAATATTGCTAAGTGTCTTGCTTATTAAGGCCCATGCAAAGATATGAAGAGAGACCTTCAGGCTTCCTGAATGATATTTCAGTATTGCGTCAATCAATTTGCGCTATATGATGTTGTTTGAAAAATTTACGTTCCATTCAGATTTGCTGAGCGAAGGAAAAAGGCAGCTTTTCTTACAACGTCACTATCCAGTACGAACACATAAGCCGACAACATAAGCATCCGTTCAAATAATTGCTTTTCTTGTTCGGCGGTAAACGTAGTTGGTCCATCCTTCTTTTATATCTGGTCATCATTACCACACTGTGGACGACTGTGAAGACTGACCAAGGCACACGAAATAGTTCTGCAGCACGTATATGCTCCACCCTTAGTGGAATGGAGTAATAGCTTTCCACTTATCATCCAAAGTCCAATCATCTTTATCATTGCCCACCACAGTGAAAACAGTAAGCAAAACCGCAAAATGTGTATTCAGCCCTAATTTAATGTCCCGAGTCACCCAGAAAGTAGTGTTTTTATTCTACAGAGGTTAATAACACGTGAATATGAAAAGTACCGTAAACCACATTTAAGATCTCCGATTTAGAATCTGTTAGAAACAAATTCGGGAGTGGGGTCTTACAAGGGATGCGCAACGTGTAAGATAAAGGGTTCTGGCAAGAGGAGAAACATTTGAAATAAGTTGCTTCAAGAGAAGGCTTAGAGTACATGGTAAATCGGATACAAAGTGAAGAAGCGCTGAATCGAATCTGGGAGCAGAAGTTTAAGGCACAACTAATCTAAAAGAAGTCACTGGTTAATAGGACACAATCTGTGGCATCAAGAAACAGTCAATCGGGTAACGGAAGGAACAGTATGTGGCTTAATTTGCAAGGGTAGGCTGAGGCTTGAATACACTACGACTGTTAAAATCGACGTTAAGTTGCAGTAGTAATGCAGAGAAGAAGAAAGTGGCATAGGATTGACTAGCGTAGACAGCTGCATTAAACCAGCCTTCGGACATTATGAAAATTTACGATAAATGCTATAATAACTGCACGGTCATCAAGGCCAGTACGAAGTCACAATTCGTACACAGTCCATTTTTTTCACAACCCAATCTAGACGCTGTCACAGATAATGAAGATGATGTTGATGAAATGATAAGGACAACACAAACATCCATTCCCCAGACAGAGAAAATCCCCCACCTTTCCGGGAATCAGTCCCGTGACCCCATGATCCAGAGGCAGCAACGCCAGCCACTAGACCAATAGCTATGGACTCACACCAATGCGACTTCAGAATATTGCGCCTCGTTATCGTCATAGCCATTGTCTTTGGAGGTGGTTCATTTTTATTATGACAGTACAGAACGCGGATTCCACGTCATCGTATAAGTCTATAGAAAAAGATAAAATCTGAGAAGTAACAGAAAACTAGGAACAGTGCACTGAGGATGCAAAGTCGATACGAACATAGCATCTTCGGTGAATTCGCTTTGATGACATTCAAACAGAGGCCGCGTACCACAGCTTTATAAAAACGCCGAGTCAGGTCGTTATCACTGTCACAGCTGATCCTTTGGGATTACCCGGAGCAATTTATCTCTATGAAAATACATGACGGTAATGCCTTTATAGTGGCATCACTTTTGAAGTGACGTTAAGCTTTATTGGAAATATCGGGTGACAACGCTGTACATCGCTTGACTGCATTAGAGGAAGCTTACCATCTAACTTGTAATATAATTTTTATTAGCTATATTATATTCATATTCGAAGAGCCTCGATTATATCCATACATATCACAATGAGCTACTGTCTGTCACCTCAGATGTGGCAGTTTGATATTTTTTCATTCAGCTTGACAACACAACAGGGTGAGGACTAAATATGATTTACATTATTTTTCATAAGCAGAACTACTCCGACAAAAATTCTAGGTTGGGCATAAATCTGAAACTAATAAGTGGCACAGTTTTTAATTACGACAAAAGTGTCTCGATCAGATGCTAAGTACGAAACAGAGAGAATACATTTAATATGTAAAATTGGACAGGCGTAAATTGTTTATATGAACATCCACGTACGGAAATTTTGCGAATTCAGTCTTACGTACTTGTGCGGCTTGTATCACAACAGCAGAAAATTAACTTTCGACGATACTAAAACCGTCTCTGAATCGTTATGAGAAATTTTCACTTTCTCTTAAATCATAAGGAGAATATAAGTGATCACAAAGATGTAAATAATGGAGGTAGGTAGCTTTTGTGCCACAATTTATCCCATTTTTGACTTAAGACATCAAATTAGAATCCAGTGTAGTCTCTGAAATTCATATACCTTATGTCGGAAAGCAGTGCAGTGAGAGGCTGGAATTAAGTGTGGGGATATGAGCGTTCGGAAGGTTAACGTTAATGGTATGAAAAGTCTTTGCCCGTCAGAATCAATTCAATTTCAGGAGTCAACGAACCTAAATGGTATCTACCAATAAGGTCCACCGGCATCCATTTTAGTAATGCCGTCGAATATTTTTATGTGAAAATTCTCAAACCATTTTAAATAAAGCGTACGTTACTAATATTCTACATGTTCCTTCTACATCTGTAAATATTTACAGCCATCTGCCGCACCAGGGCTCCGAATTGGGGAGTGTAACATGGTGGTGTGTAACGTTACTAAAACGGTGCGTGAGAAACAGCGTCCTGAAATTGAGCTTCGAGTTACAAGAGTTTTTCTACACTTGTAGCATCCTGTTCTTCAGCATAACAGTGCAAGAGAATACATGAACACTGCAACATCTGCAGAAATCATACGCATTGGGTTCATTGTTATCGGCCATACAGCCCCGACTTGGCCACATCCGATTTTCATCTGTTTCGAATACTTAAAGAACACCTTTGAGAACTTCACTTCGATAGTGATGAAGCATTTCAGGCAGAGGTGGTGTTGTGGCTATGTCAACACAATGAAACATTCTACAGTGACAATATCAACAAACTGGTCTCTCGTTGGTAGAAGTATGTTCGCCACCAGGGTGACTATGTTCAGAAATAAATATGTAAACCTGAAGAAAAAGAGATATAGGATGATAATAGAGTTTGTTTTAGTTTATAAGCATTAGGAGTGTTCACATAAAAAGTTCGGAGGCATTACTTTCCAGCACGCCCCCGTAGTTTCTGACGGAAGATACTTTTGCTCTAACATGTTCAAAGTTTGCCCCAAGTCCGTTGACAAGACTGGAGTGATTACAGTATTGTAATATGAGGGTGGCTGAGAATATCGCTCGTATGGGAGGTTGCTTCAGCCGATGACCCTCTCAGAAAGTTGGTGACAGCAGTCTTAAGTGAGTGATAAGTGACAGTTTACAAAAATTACTTATTTCCGATTTATCCCCAAAACCTATAACTTACCATCGTTAATTTCTAGCTCCACCCACGTGTAGGAGAGATGTGTTAAGATGATATGGCCTACAGAATGTATCTCTGGATCCGATATTAGGTAGCAGGAAATTTCGTGCTCTGCTATAATAGAAGCACTGGAGTATCGCGCAAACAACTGGAAACATAGCTGTTATGGGACGGCTGTATTGTGTTCGCTTTAAATTTGTTGCTACAGTTGTTTACATGAGGCGCATCTTTATTTGCCTTTACAGTTTCCGTAGGACAGTAAGGGCTATACAATCGATTCTACCTATTTGAGCAGTAAATGATTCCTAGATGCAAGAAGAAACTAAAAGTAGATCATCTGGGGACGGTGCGCGTAGAGCATTAAACTATCCATTCAAGGTATTTTACGCCAAAGATTGTACCAACGATGTCATGTTGTAGAATTGCTAGTAGGTGTGAAATCTTGGAATGGAGGCGTTAAAGCAACTTATGAGGAAAGACGTGAAAAGGAATTGGCAAAACACTCGGAAGATTTAGGTGAGCTACTCATTGCACTACAGTTTCTTAGCTTATCTACGAGCTTGCGAATAACTGAAATGATCGTAGAGAATTATCTGGGGAAAGTGGATCATTGAAAATGTTTTTAAGTTGCGTTTTGTGAAAAGATACCCTGAGTTATGCAACAAAGGTTAAAACGTAACACTTTTTTGTGTTTTGTGGATTCTAGGCATCTCAGGTTCACACATATTTAACACTGTTTCCGACATTTCAAAACAATCTGGCCTTTCAGCATTCCAGGATATTTTCTGTAATTGAGCTTACTCGAAACCACAACCCTATTGTTAAATTTTACGAAAGAAAATTGTGGAACATAATAGCGGACTAGAAAATATTTTTTCTTGAAATTATAGGCAAGTATGAGGAGTTTAACCTACTCTTTTCTTAATTAATTCTCTTTGGGTAAAGCAATCATATAAAAAACTCCCCTGATATGTTCTGGCTCTTTGTGTTCGTGGTCCCGCGGTCGCGTTCTCGCTTCCCGAGCACTGCGTCCTGCGTTCGATTACCGGCGGGGTCAGGGATTTTCACCTGCCTCGAGATGACTGGGTGTTGGTGTTGTTCTCATCATTTCATCATCATTCATGAAAGTGGCGAGACTGGACTGAGTAAAGTTGGGAAATCGTGCGGGCGCTGATAAGCGCGCAGTTGAGCGCCCCACAAACTAAACATCATCGTTGTTGTTATTACTTAATTTTTATAAAGTTCTTTGGTTCAAAACTGTCTACTTTATGGCTCTCCGCTAGTAGCTAATTTCATTCAATTTACAGGAAGAACCATTTTTGCTCTAACATACCTCTGTGATATACAATAGAGAAAATTAATTACATTTTGAAATAAGATGGGATATGTGGAAGTAAACTGCATTTGAGATTACTTCTTTATGTATAATGCATAAATGTTTCTACGTAATGCATCTTTTCCCCAAGTCGCATCAGTATCTTTTATAGAGTTGGAGGCGCTCTCCATGAGCTTTTTCTGCGACCGCGGCGACACGTTTTGCCAGACAGCACTGAACCTTTTGAAAATGGCTAAATCTAGCGCTTTGTAGGGAATCCAGTCTAAAATGAGCAGACAGCCGGAACAAACTCGACTGCATTGGCAGCTGTAATGTGCGCGCGGCCGTGAGAGGTCACCCTGTAGTTAAGGTTTCGTTTTGCCTGCTGGCTGTTGGTCGTAAAGTACTCTTTTGTTAGTTATAGTCACGTATGATGGGTTTTTAAGAGAACATACACGTCATTTTGTAGCTTTCCAAGCAGTGTCAGAGCAAGTGCAGCCCGTGCTGTTGTTTCTGGTTACTAATTTACGTCAACAGTGCCAGTAAAACAGAGTGAATCTCTCCCTGATGACGTCCGAGACGGACAATTCCGAAGTTATGCTGTCTACGTTTCTGTATGTCATGCGGAGAAGCCGGGTCCAATTTAAGGAATTGCCAGTGGTGATCAAAAATCCTAGCAATAACCATGTAACACTTTCATTTATGTTCCGGGCACCATCATGAATCACGGTGACTTCAGTGTAACTACCATCTTTGGAAAAAGATGTTCTCACGGTTTTTCTTGTTTGGGGTGATGGAACGGGTCGCATTCAAACATGTGAGGTCAACTAAGATGCTTGAAGAAGCAACTGCGTCTTGAAAGCCTTAAAACATCTGAAGGGCCGGGAGTGTGCCTGATCCAATGTCTCTCGATACTGCATCCAAATCTCGCCATATGGCTAAGGATTACACGGCTATCAGCCGTCCTTCTGATACACAGTACTGGGCGGGATATGATATGCTCTAAGCCTGAGCGCGGAGCTACTTTTTCAGTTTACAGTTTTGTTAATAAAAAATTGAATCACTCCTCTCTTACAGGATAAACACCAAAACTCGTAATGCTGTTTGAGCTAGCTGCTGTGCAGGCATTGCCTATGCTGTTCTTCTGGGCGCCTTATGACATTCTAAACCTGAATTCTTTCATAGTAGTGCCTCAGGTAGATCGAGCACCAATAATTCGCGTATAAAATGAAGTAGAATTAGTTGGCTTAAAATTACAGAAAGGACTGCAATACATTCTCAAATAAGATGTCTGTTTACGGTCTATTTCTCTAAAAATATTAATCAGCATGTCTCACTGCCTCTGGATATGTCAAAGGTAGACAAAAACTTCTTAAAGGAAAATACGCCCACCGGGTGCTCCAAATGAGCGTACTTGTAACTTTAGAGTGGTAGTGGTGTTGTTTAAAACCAGTACTAGTCAGTTACGCGACCATTCACCACTAACGGAACTCGTGATAGTGAAGTATTTTAGTGACGTGCCAGTTCTTTGTATGAACTAGTGCAGTAACATGTCAGAATACGGATGTCAAATAATGGCAGAAACAAGCTATCGTCGTGGATGTGCCCATGACCATACCGTGAACGAGGTTACCTGATGTCTTGGTGGTCATCGCGGACTGAAGAACTTGTCTACAAGGAATGGTGCAACACTCGCAGACATTCAAGAGGGTGTAAAAACAGTCGTCGAAAAAGATTTTATCAAACAGTGATCGGAGACGAGTGTCACTTCTAGTCAAGGACATAGGGTTTCATAAATTTCTAACGCTAGTGAATGCTGGTCCGTAGTCCATCACAAGAAGTTTTCGAACGAACGTTGCGGAGGTGTTGAATGCAACAGGCTTTTAGAATCTTGCGCTAAGCCAAAGGCCATTACTTACAGCAGCGCATAAGCCATAGGCCTTCATCGAGCCAAAGAGGGCAGAAACTGGACACTGGTTGAAAAATGGCGAATAGTTTGCACCATGGTCCAATGAAGAGTTTTCCGCGCAATTTGGTGCCTCAGCGGAATCAACAATTGGTTACGGCACCCCTAAGAAAGATTGGACGCTGTTCTTAGTTGAATTGACACCATAATAAAGGTTAAAATATGGCGTTTCAGTCTTCGATCGCTATTCTTTATTTTCAATTACCGGTTTCGGGCTAGCTGCCCATCTTCAGATCATATATATTGTAGTTACAGAGTAACTTGTCCGTACAGAACACACAGTTCACTTATGACAGTGAACTGTGTGTTCTGTACGTACAAGTTACTCTGTAACTACAACATATATGATCTGAAGATGGGCAGCTAGCCCGAAACCGGTAATTGAAAATAAAGAATAGCGATCGAAGACTGAAACGCCATATTTTACCTAATGCACGATCGCGGAATTCCCAGTGAGACAACCATGTCTTGTTTTGATATAATAAAGGTTCGTGGCAGCCTTAAATTGTATTAGCTTATTATTGTTATTACTATTAATAATAATAATGCTATTACCATCAGAGATGCGATCTCCCTCTAGACAGCAGTCTATATATAGAAACATGTGCCACGTACAAGTGCGCCCGAACCTGCGCCGTCATCTTATATACCTGGGGAAATCGTATCACGAAGGGCTGCATGTTGATACTGGGCGGTTGTGGATGTTACCCGCGAACTGGTCATGAACAAATATAGTATAGTGATTCGGAATTCGTGGCTAATCTTTGTTCAGCAGATATCACTGATACACTTAATTTAAGATCAATAATTTCATTTAGTAATGTAATCATATATCTGCCTTTCTTAATCACTTACTGACACCTTGCTATTTTACACAGCAACTCTCAATGGCCATTACTGCTAAGTACATTATCAATAGATGGGTTTCAATATAGGCCTAATTTTCAAAACTGCTACATGCAAAAGCAGTCCTTTTCCGATCTGACACTAACTTCCTTTATTCCAATTATTTGGCCTCTACCTGTCCTGCTATTTTGCCCTTTACATTATTATTTAACATATTTATCATTACATATGCATGGTTCGTTGCTACGTCAAAGTATTGTCAACTCATTCTTGATTACATATTATTATTCCGAATAATACAAACATTCTTATTCTCATACTTGTTTGGCAACACAAACCGCTGCCCGTGTTTAGCTTCGCCGATCACCTTCCTCCTTCTTCATCGATCCCCTTATTCTTCTCTAGCTAGTCCCATCGCACTCCTAACCTCCCTAACCCCGTCAATCGATCTCAGCCGTGGTCATCCATTGGGTCTGTTTTTTCTCATGACCTCTAACTACAGCCACAATGTCCATCGATCTGCGGGTTCGATTCCCGGCGGGGTCAGGGATTTTCTCTGCCTCGTGATGGTGTGTGATGTCCTTAGGTTAGTTAGGTTTAAGTAGTTCTAAGTTCTAGGGGACTAATGACCATAGATGTTAAGTCCCATAGTGCTCAGAGCCATTTGAACCATCCATCGATCTGTACAATTCCTGCAATTCACAGACTTTTTATCCAATCACACCCGTCCTTCATTGGTCCAAAAATCTGCCTCAAAGCAGCATTATGATTTGCCACGAGTATTCTTACTCTTTTATATCACAGTCCAGGTCTCGGAGCCGCATAGATGACGCTGTCGTTTATCGTCTAATAAAGTCATTATAAGATGAAAACAAATTGCAAAACGATTTAGAAAACATATCTGAATGGTGCGAAAATTTGCAGTTGACCCTAAATTACGAAAAGTGTGAGGTCATCCACATGAGTGCTAAAAGGAATCCGTTAAACTTCGGCTACTCGATAAATCAGTCTAATCTAAAGGCTGTAAATTCAACTAAATACCTAGGTATTACAATTATGAACACTTAAATTGGAAGGAACACATAGAAAAGGATGTGGGGAAGGTTGACGAAATGTGTTCTATTGGCAGACTGCCTACACTATGCTTGTCCGTCCTCTTTTAGAATACTGCTGCGCTGTGTGGGATCCTTACCAGATAGGACTGACGGAGTACAACGAAAAAGTTCAAAGAAGGGCAGCACATTCTGTATTATCACGAAATATAGGAGAGAGTGTCACAGAAATGATACACGATTTGGGCTGGACATCATTAAAAGAAAGGCGTTTTTCGTTGTGACGAAACCATCTCACGAAATTCCAATCACCAACTTTCTTCTCCGTGTGTGAAAATATCTTTTTGACACCGACCTAAACAGGGAGAAACGATCACCATTATAAAATAAGGAAATAAGAGCTCTTACGGAGAGATATAGATGTTCGTTCTTTCCGCGCGCTATACGAGATTGGAATAATAGAGAATTCTGAAATTGGTTCGATTAACCCTCTGCCAGGCCCTTAAATGTGATTGGCAGAGTATCCATGTAGATGTAGACGTAAAACAACAGGTTGCTTCACTGTTCTATAGATCTTAATGTTCGTGGATCTTTCAGTACCTTTCCAAGTGCAAGCCTTGACCTTTTTTTCTGTTGTAGTTGTGCGACCTTTCTTATTCCTTTCGCTGCCTCTAAATATTTTAGGTCTTTTTGCCATATCGAAGATTTGACCATGACATCTAAAGATCTGCCATCGTTCTTCCTCCTCATTACGAGCTATATGGCCTTATCAATACTGATCTTTAAGCTTGCACTAATTGCCTCACCAATTAACGCTACCAGTTCTTAACATCAACAGCTTAAAAATAATGAAATATGTAGATTTTGTATAACTAGCTGCGCTGTTATGAGTATTATTTTCTTGTTAGAACTGTAGGCCCATTTCAGCTATACAGCCGTCATAAGGGTATCTGTAATAGAACATATTATAAATTTTGGTAAGGTTGTTGTGTAACATATGAGTTATTTATGGATAATATGATTTTATCATATGTTTTCAAGTCCTGACTTCCATTCAGTATCATTGTTTCTGTTTCTCTCTATTTGTTTACTCAACATATCCTTTCGTTGCTATTTTCGCAGTGATCAGTTGTGTGTTCCGGTATGTTGTGACGCTTCTTTAATAATGGTCAGAAATAAGGTTAATTCCAAGTTGAAATATCGTAACAGCAGTTATATCACACGATCACCGATGTTGTACGGTTACATCTGCTTATTGACAATTCTATCAGCGATTTTATTGAGTTATATTGAATGGATATCTGTGGTATTGTGTTTCTGAAATTTTATCTCTGGTTATACGACGGCTATTCGGAAAGTGGGGCACGATCGGTTGTGAATTGGAAACCACTGTGAAAATGTGACAAGGCTTTTCACAAACGTTTTGGGCAGTGCCTCTACTATGACCGTCGATCGCATCAAGATGTTCTTTTCAGTCGTGAGCGTACTGTGAGCAGGTAAAGGTGCCTAGAACAACAATGTCTCCCGCCAAGTAGGAGGGCCCTCCGAGAGACTTCGCCTTAATGAATGCAGCTCACCTAACACAACTGCCACGCGCTTCCTTCTTTATGGCAATTCTCAGCTGCACTGTGCAGGGGCAGTGGAGACGCTCCTGCAGCCTTTTCGATGGGAAGTGTTCGATCACCCACAACACAGCCCTAATTATCTCGTCCTGAGTATCATCACTGTTCACATGAAATGCTGGATACGAAGACAACACTTGGGCGCAGGATACACGCTGCAGACCAGCGTAGAGAATCATCGGAAAGCACAGGCGGCTGCCTTCTATGAGTATGGTGTTGGAAATTTGGTATAACGCTCAGACAAATGTCTAAGTCGGACCGGCGACTATGTAGAGAAGTACCTGGAATGTGTATCTAAATGCGCAAAGAAAACAGTTTTGATTTTGACTAAGGTTTCCATTTCGCGACAGATCGTTCCTTACTTTCCGAAAAACCCTTGTAGTATGATTTATCCGTGATCCTGGTGAATAACGTCAATAAAGCTTTCGATTATTTATTCATGTTTTACTTCAGTTTTATCGTTGAGCGTTAAATGTTGATAATGTCTTGATTTCCTCCAAAGTATTCATTACAGGTCCTTTTGATGTTATGTGTAAAATATCGCCAGCATTTTCGAATCTGTCTGTTGCGTATTGTTCACTCTTATTGTGGCGCAAGGAAGGAAAAGGTCTACAGAGGAGAGGCAGTTAGAAATTACGTCACTAGGTATCGAGAGAATAAGGGACAGCAAGCTATGCTTCTTCCATTCTGTACAGATGTGTAGAGTAACATACGTGTCCACATTTCGTATTGTTACTGATAGTCGGCAATATTACTTGGTCCATTACGTGTTTCCTTCTTTCGCCCTATGAGGGTACTTTCAGCATTGGCGGACATGATCGCTCTCGTGATCCAGGTGTTATGGTGTGGGGAGCCATAACGTCGCATGGGCGTATTGACCTCAGAATCTTTGTATACGGTACATTTATTGATCACAATTATTGATACACTGTACACCTCCACCATGTGCGTCTTGTAATGGGTGCGTTCGGTCCTGACTTCATTTTATGGATGGCAATGGGCGACCGCGTTGAGCTGCACACGTGAGGCCTTTGGAACGAGAGCACATTCGGCGAATAGACTGGCTTGCCCGTTCCCCCCGACATAGCCCCATCGAGCACGCATGGGACGCTGTTGGGATAACATATTGCAGTACGTCCATATGCACACGCGGCCGTCCCGCAGTTGTCAACTACGCTGCTGGACGAATGGAATGTCCTACCACAAGAACACCTTATCAGCCTAGGGGCCAGCATAGAAGCATACTACAGTGCATGAAATGCGGTCCGCAGTGATCACACACTCTATTAAGTACCAGGTCCCAACTTCTGTAATGTCCCGGGGACCATCTTGAATTGTGGTGAGTTAATTGCTATTATTGTGTTCTATGCTATACTTCAGCAGTTCCTTGTATGTGTGGTTTGAGTTTCATCGCGGTGTGCCACTTTGCTGTAACACACTTATTTATGTCCTCGAGTTTTACACGCCGATGTAGGGTTGAAGATGGAATGGCTTTAACATCTGCGCTTCACGGTACGCACACAAACTGAGAAGAGTAGGCCGTCGTCTGTCATTGTTGTAATTGTCACATCACATTCCATGTCGTCCGACTACAGCAGCGGCTACGAGGAACAGGTACGTTCGCAACTGGGAGGGTTGACTGTGGTGCTCCACGGACGCCGTACGTTGCCGTCCTTGAAGACGTACTTCTTCACGTAGGAGAGATCCCGATGACGAGTACTCCAAACATTGCCCATGCACGGGGCTCCTCTTGGTCGCACAGGTCTCCATTGTTTGCGTACCGTGAAGCGGGAGGTTTGAAATTCATTCGATCTTAGACTTATTTTATCACCTCCGTAGGTTCCTTATCAAAACTTCATCATCTAATTTCCTTCTATACCCCCTATAAGACTTTAATGGGAACTGCTAAACACCATGGTCATATGTCCTGCCATAACGGAGAAGAAATATTCCTCTCTTGAATCATTACGTTGTTTTCAGACTTGTACGAGCTTCAGGATACTACCGCTTATCGCGCTGCTTCCGCTTGTCGTAAATGAGCACATTTCGCCATATTGTGCTGGTTAAATGCTGGTATTAAACGCGCTAATATTATGGTGCATTTATAGCGCACCGTTATGAACGAATTTAACTGGCGTTAATTCCTAATAGCCATTGCGCACGTTCCAGAGTCCTACAACAGTCCGTTTCGAACATACGATTAAAAACCATCTAAACGAAAGTGAATTTAAACAAAGGGGAAACTGCAATACCAAAAAACGACTTAGGGCCATCATATTTGTAAAGGGTTGAAACGTAAACTTCATGAAGTGGAACAAACATATAATAAATAGGAACGGGAAGAATCAAGAATCGGTAACAGGTATTTTTAGACAGATTGCTGGGGAGATGTAATCTGAGATGATGTATTTTATTGTTACGCCATACTATATAGGATCTTCATCAAACCGGGCAGTATTGAGGAGGTTTTTACGTTCCGACGACGTGCAGATCGTTGGAGGTACGGTACTAGTTCATTTACCAACGGTGGCTGAGGATATTGGCCGTGGACACGTTGGCAAAACTGCCCTGAAATTGAGCTAAAGCAGTGGTTCCAAACCTGGGGTACTTACAACGTCGCGGGTGAAATTGAATTTTGGGACTGGTGCTAGTAAAAGTTTTCGATTGTTTTCGTCAGGAAACCAAAGTGCTTTTGAAATATGATTCCTGCAATCAATGTTTCTGAAGACTGAAATACTGATTAAGTAAGTTAGCAATAATAGCATTCTTTATCAAATACTGGGATTAATGCGTAACACAGTGAGGTGAAGGTTTCGGCTTGTGAACGAATGTATGAACGTCATATTTTTCATATAGTCCACTCGATACACGTGAGTTTTTATCATGAATCACGAAGTGAGAGTGTGACATAGGCATCACATACGCTTACATGCAGGAATATCATGAAAATTCCCTAAATAGATCAAGAACGGAGACGGCCGTTGTGGCCGAGCGGTGATGTCCTTTGGTTAGTTAGGTTTAAGTAGTTCTCAGTTATAGGGGACTAATGACCTCAGATGTTAAGTCCCATAGTGCTCGGAGCCATTTCAAACATTTGATCAAGAACGGCTTCGTTACTTATTTCATAATAATAAATTAAAGAACAGGCAGAAACTACATAATGGCTGCTACATACCTGTTAGGCGCGCTCATTATTATTATTATTTTTATTGTAATTTTTTCTATTATTGTTGTTAGTACCACAGGTCATACACAAAGCATTATCAGTGTGTATTGTTTCAGCTTCTGCCAGTTCATAAGTAAAGCACACTCAAGTGATCTACAAACAATTAGTAAACTGCATTCCTTTTAATTTGGTTTAATTTAGATGGGGAGGGGTGGTGTTGCAGTGTGTGGGTGAAGTTAGGTGCCACATGGGAGAGGAGTGATGCAGTGAAAAGCATGTTTTGTAACAAGTGTCTTCCGTTAAATATGATAGTTACCATTCTTTTCTGAGAGGTAGTTGTAGGTATTAATTGAGGTACATAGAGAACGGCTTGATCGTTCTATATATATATATATATATATATATATATATATATATATATATATATATATATATATATATATATAAAGTTATTAGAAATGAGCGTTATCGGTTGTGGCACTGACTCGTTATTTCGTTGTTTAATAAAACGCCTACAAAAAGTAAATATTATTTATCTCTTGACAGTGTGAAAATAGGAGTACTCAAAGAAAATTCTTTAAAATTCTTTTCACTTTTAAATTTTAGTTAATCGATAGTGTTTGTGGTTTTTGGGGGTGGGGGGGGGTGGGGTAGGGTGGAGGAGGAGGAGGATGGTACTCGCTAATGTCTGATTGCACTAAGGGTCATGGTGTCAGAAACGAATGACTTAAACTGGTTTATTGAGACCACAACGAACACAAATTACAGTTTTCCGAAAGAATAAAAATTCTGCTGTTTACCATTGGTTTACCTCTCTCAGCGTCATTGGGAAGTGAATGGAGGAATGGAACAACTTGTTGGTAGTTTGTTGTAAGTTGTTTTAGTTATAACGAATATGTTACAGAGATTCTCGACGGGCATAAATGGGAATAAGTGAATGAAAAGGCACATTTCGTCTTTCAAAGTGATTTTAAAGATGTTTAGATAAAATACATTTCATGTAAGGTTTCCTATTATCAGGTTAATCACCGCATAAGACTCATTGAGAATTATGCAGAATGGAGACAAATTCCACGAAGAAAATCTGGTACGGTGTTCAAGGGTATTTTCTATTTTGATATAAAAAACCCGTGATCTTTGGTGGTTAATTAATAATAGTGTTACTATGATTCATTCCAATTGCTGCCTCAATTACTTCCTTTCTACGAAAATACCTAAACAACAACGTAAAATCTTGTAATATAAAACATACAACGCACAATATAAAACACAGAGTAATGCAGCAGTCCTTAGCCATGTACTGTGGTGTGGTCGCCACCGCTTCGGAAACGCTATAGAGAAAGTGTGTCGCTCTTCCATTGCGTTCATTGAATCCATACACGAGCTGCCTATCTGGTCACATCTTCATCGGTAAAACAGTGCACGTAGCTATGTATAACTCTTAATGTAGTCCTAACGCTGATGGTAAAAGGAATCCAAGACTGAACCGAACAGTACTGAATGCTAGCTTGAGAACGAGGAGTAATGTGAGCACTACCATACTCGTACTGTTGTCGACAGCCAGTAGGCCTACCTGAATATAGCAAGTTTGTTTCCTAACAAGACGCTCAGCGCACACCGTCGACATTCTGCACTCATGGGAAAAATTTCTATGAACCTAGGTAAATGGGGATAAGAAATTCAACGAAATGTAAATACCCTGCAATAATCCACGGGGAAAAAGAGCCCTTTGTAAAAAAGTACTCAGATCAGAAATATCTGCTCCAAGAAACAACTTACATATGTTGTACTTCACAACTACAGTATGTTACAGCGTCGAAGCCAAGTGACATACATAAATAGCTTTTGACATCAGTGATTCACAAGAGTCTTTGTGTGTACGTTCCAAGTGACATCAAGAGCACAGGGGAGTGAAGACTGTTAAAGAAATGACACAGTGTATTGAATATTCTATTCAGACAAAAACAGATACTCTGGTCTGATGGAAATTCCAAGTGCGGCACGGGAGAGGAACCAATCCCATGGTGCAGTATGTCATTTAGACATCAGTCTCATGGACGTGAATTTTGTAGATGTGTAACATGGTCCTGAAAAAGCAAGGGTAATTGGAACTGCCAAGAGTGTGTCCTAATTCCCTCACCTGTAGAATCACTGACATTGCGTCCTTGTACGTTTCGTATGAGGTATAACCAAAGGAGCTCTGTTACATCCTGTGAACGGCATAAATTATTTGAATACTCAAGTCCCAGATAACCACGCCACATTTGATACCCACACAGTGCCTCGAACATGAATGTGTTCTGCGAGTTACTAGAGGGGCACGTTCTGAAACAAACACTCATTTTTTTAATGCTCTCATTACATACGTCCAAACAACTTCCACCACGTTAGTTGGGGATTCGGAAAGCTCTAATGCACAGCAGTTACACCTTCCGTGCCACTACGTTTGAACCCATCGTTATTTGACCTAATATCTCGTCATTCCACGCATTGTGCATTCATTGAAATTTACTTTTCCTTTTTATAGAACCAAACGTCAAAATTCTCTAGTGGTAGAATGATGCCATTGTTTTGGTATCCATGTTCATCTCGGATTTGAAACAGCCGAGCAGCAATCTCCACCTACGTTACAAAAAAAAATCTTCTCATAATTACATTTTTTCTTGGAGATGTCTTTTTTTTTCAATATACGTCCATGTGCGTATTTTCTTTGGGTCGGTTTCAGTGGTCATTCTGCCAATTAAAAGGTTCTTTTTCCCTTTATCTAGAAGTGGTGGGATGAAACAATAAAACTCAAAGAAATATTTTACATTTGACGTTGTTGGTCTGTCTATCCTCACTTGCTAACTTTATAACAATAATGAGTTTTAGGTTATACGTCTCTCTGTGCAGCTGAACAGATTCTAAATATGTTTCGTCTGAGTCATGCCGCATTATATTTTTTTCGATTTTGTGGCTGTGTGTAGGATCATTGTACCTCGAGGACAGATAGATTCCCAGCACGATACTATCTGTCCTGGAGGTACAAGAAATAAAGGTCAGTCACATAAGACAAAACAAACCCGATTTTGTCAACCATATACATTCAACTGAATATATTGTATATAAACATATACCCTATATTCTAAAGTCGTAAAAATACACTCCTGGAAATTGAAATAAGAACACCGTGAATTCATTGTCCCAGGAAGGGGAAACTTTATTGACACATTCCTGGGGTCAGATACATCACATGATCACACTGACAGAACCACAGGCACATAGACACAGGCAACAGAGCATGCACAATGTCGGCACTAGTACAGTGTATATCCACCTTTCGTAGCAATGCAGGCTGCTATTCTCCCATGGAGACGATCGTAGAGATGCTGGATGTAGTCCTGTGGAACGGCTTGCCACGCCATTTCCACCTGGCGCCTCTGTTGGACCAGCGTTCGTGCTGGACGTGCAGACCGCGTGAGACGACGCTTCATCCAGTCCCAAACATGCTCAATGGGGGACAGATCCAGAGATCTTGCTGGCCAGTGTAGTTGACTTACACCTTCTAGAGCACGTTGGGTGGCACGGGATACATGCGGACGTGCATTGTCCTGTTGGAACAGCAAGTTCCCTTGCCGGTCTAGGAATGGTAGAACGATGGGTTCGATGACGGTTTGGATGTACCGTGCACTATTCAGTGTCCCCTCGACGATCACCAGTGGTGTACGGCCAGTGTAGGAGATCGCTCCCCACACCATGATGCCGGGTGTTGGCCCTGTGTGCCTCGGTCGTATGCAGTCCTGATTGTGGCGCTCACCTGCACGGCGCCAAACACGCATACGACCATCATTGGCACCAAGGCAGAAGCGACTCTCATCGCTGAAGACGACATGTCTCCATTCGTCCCTCCATTCACGCCTGTCGCGACACAACTGGAGGCGGGCTGCACGATGTTGGGGCGTGAGCGGAAGACGGCCTAACGGTGTGCGGGACCGTAGCCCAGCTTCATGGAGACGGTTTCGAATGGTCCTCGCCGATACCCCAGGAGCAACAGAGTCCCTAATTTGCTGGGAAGTGGCGGTGCGGTCCCCTACGGCACTGCTTAGGATCCTACGGTCTTGGCGTGCATCCGTGCGTCGCTGCGGTCCGGTCCCAGGTCGACGGGCACGTGCACCTTCCGCCGACCACTGGCGACAACATCGATGTACTGTGGAGACCTCACGCCCCACGTGTTGAGCAATTCGGCGGTACGTCCACCCGGCCTCCCGCATGCCCACTATACGCCCTCGCTCAAAGTCCGTCAACTGCACATACGGTTCACGTCCACGCTGTCGCGGCATGCTACCAGTGTTAAAGACTGCGATGGAGCTCCGTATGCCACGGCAAACTGGCTGACACTGACGGCGGCGGTGCACAAATGCTGCGCAGCTAGCGCCATTCGACGGCCAACACCGCGGTTCCTGGTGTGTCCGCTGTGCCGTGCGTGTGATCATTGCTTGTACAGCCCTCTCGCAGTGTCCGGAAAAGTATGGTGGGTCTGACACACCGGTGTCAATGTGTTCTTTTTTCCATTTGCAGGAGTGTATATTAGGTATGTCGAATTACGTAAGTACGACGTAGAGTAAGGTGGAAAGTCAAGAAGAAAATGGAATTTTAACGAAGACCTCTGTGTTGCGACGACCGCATTTTAAGTAACGTCATTTTTGTGGATGCTCTCTCAACCTCTGTGCACTTCGTCAATATCCTGATAAGATTTCCAGCTGCTTCATGGGAGAACCTTCGTGGCACTGTGTACATCCACTCTGATACGGCGCCGCAGTCTCGTCATCGACCGAAAACTTGAATTAACGAATGGAGTGTCTCACTTACCATGTGAAAATAACATGCGACTATGTATGGACTGTAAGCTAGCGGCTCTAACAACTCAAAACCAAGATTTTGTATGCACTGGACGATTTTACCAGATGTACAAGGGTGGGAATTATCCTGAAGCAAAGTCACACATTTCCAAAGACTCTCTCCCCTGTTCGTTTTAACTTTTGGTTTCAGGTTACACTATAGATCAGAGTAGTAGTCGTTATTCACTATTTGATCTCACGACTGTAATGAATCAGGAGAAGACATTTCACCATCTAAATAAAGCCATGCTCAGCTTTACAGGTGATGCTTTTGCTTTTGAATCCTGTTGAAATGTGTGAAAATTGATGTTCCCCAGCATGCGCTACCGCTTACTCTGAGGTTCGCTGTCACTGATCCACTTTTCATCAAGTCTTACCATGGAGTGTCCAGAAGTGTGTCGTACTACATCTATACGTACGTGATTACTGTGCAATTCACACTTATGTCTTTGACAGAGGGTTAAGAACCACTTTGAAACTATTTCTCCACCATACCATAGTAAGTGAAAAACATTAACATAAAAATCTTTCCATACCAGCATTAATTTCTCTTATTTTAACTCAACGGTCATTTCTCCCTATGTAGATGGTAGTTCGAAAATATAATTTCATCAAAACAATTCTCTGCAACAGAAAACACTTTCGTGTTAGTGTTTCTCATCCCGATTCGCTTGCTATATCCGTGACACTCTCTTTCCTGTTTCGTGGCAATACAAAACGAACTGCCGTTCTTTGAACTTCTCCGACGTCACCCGTCAATCACACCAGACAAGTATCCTATACAGCACTGCAGAACTTCAGAAGAGGACGGAAGAGCGTGGTGTAAACAGTCTTATTAGCAGATTTATTGTATGTGTGAGTATTCTGAAAATAGAACGCAGTCTTTGATTCATCCTTCCAACAACATTTTTACACATAAGTCCCAGTTAAGTGTGTTCCTAATTGTATTTCCTAATTTTTTAGCTGAATCGACAAGCTTTAAATGAATAGCTGAAATTTAACAGAACTTATTTAGTTCACATGTGAAACACATCACACTTTTTACTATTCGAGTCAATTACCAATTTTTGCTCTATGCAGGTATATTGTCTAAATCAATTTGCAGTTCGTTTTGTTCTTCTGATAACTTCACTGGATGCTAAACGATAGCGTCATCTATAAACAATCCAAGATGGCTGCTCAATCTGTCCATTCTCTAAAACCCCTTGAATGTGATTTGGACATTTCGAAACGTTTCTTTTTCTGATTTTCTGTATGTTAATGTGAAATTCGACGAGCACAACTTTGCGACAGTTAACAGATTCATGGACGATTGCAAATTCTAGACCGCGTCTAAAGTTTGATTCACGTTCAGCGTCAAGAGGTATGGCAAGACTATCATCACGAATCATTCGTTCAGCTGTCTCGATGTTCCTGTTCGACTTCGATGTGCAAGTCCTACCTAAACGTTCTTCGTCGCAACATACATACGTCCAATTTTATAGCTACTACTAAATGTGTCCTTCACTTCCCTGTCATCGTACTGCAGCTCAAAATATCCTCTGGAACATAGTGCATTCGTGGTAGGGAAAAATACTCGTGTTAGCTCCCATCATTTCTTCCATGGTGAATGCGGACAACTGGACGCTCATAACAAAATGGTTTGAAATTACTACGAGTATAACCTGTTCCCTGCACGTGAATGGTCCATATATGTGCCTTCTCAAATGTTATCTGCAGGCAGTCAACAGAGCGTTCCGTTCTCCATGGCGATAGAACACTGGTTTTAACTGTCAGCTACCAGTACGACGTACAAGGTAAGAAATTCACTTACGGTACAGAACTCTATAGTGTCTCTAGGCATGTCGAAAATCTGTCCGTCACTTTAATTGAATCGATGAGTTGCAAAACGGGTCACGTGCGCTTACTTTTTCAAATTAGCTTCACCGACGATAACTGATCTTCCTATCTGTTGGTAACGTATGTACAACAGCGGGTGGCGTTCCATCAACAGGCGTGCTCTTTAGAATGGTATTGAGTTAGAAAATGGGCCAAACCATACACATAAGTGCATAGTAGACATGTACAATAAAAAGGAAGTAACTAGACGATGTAAAGAAAAAATGTGCAATTCTGCAATACATACCTGACAAGCATTTTATAACAATATCTGCTTCTGGTCAGATAAGGGTGGGCAAGATAAATATGAAGCAGAACCACCTTTCTCTGCTTTGCTGCATTTTGCCTGTGGCTGTATTTTGCGTACATTATGAACAAATTTGCATGCTCGTAACACACTCTTTTGTTTCTGTAATACATATAAATAATATAAAGTTGTCTAACACAATCCCTCCAGTAGAACACTTGTTGCCTCATAAACGTGATCAGGTCCGTAAATGGGTCATCATCAGTACATTCAAAATCGATTACTGACCACAGTCGACGTTTCATGTATGTTATAATGGTGTATATATTGTTTCACCCGTGGGCCAGTTGGCACGTGGCAACTCCTCGATAACACGTTTAAACCTGTAGTGTAGTAAAACAGTTTATTGTGTCTCCTGAAATATTTACTTTCTTGGAAATGACGCCTTCTCCAACTCACCGATTCACTTAGAGTTATGTTAATTTTTTTTCTTTTTTTTCGTGGAAAACAGCTTCAAACGTACGTAGTCATTTCCCGAAAATTTCGAAACTCACTGAAATACATCTCCTTTTAATAAGAACCCACACACCTTTGTCGATAATGAACTTTCCTGAATTGCGTGTCACTTTACGGTTGAGACGTGTAAGCTTCAGGAATTCAGGAAATATAATCTTCTTTAGAATTTTATTTACAGGTAACATGTAGCAAGTATGAAGTATAAAGTCTCTAAAAAAATGGTTCAAATGGCTCTGAGCACTATGGGACTCAACATCTTAGGTCATAAGTCCCCTAGAACTTAGAACTACTTAACCTAACGAACCTAAAGACATCACACTCACCCATGCCCGAGGCAGGATTCGAAGCTGCGACCGTAACAGTCCCGCGGTTCCAGACTGCAGCGCCAGAACCGCACGGCCACCGCGGCCGGCTATAAAGTTCTACGTTCTATATAAATCTGATGGAAAAATTCTTAAATTCATACAATGTCCGTTTAGACTTCTTTTTGTTACTATCGTCCCTCACAGTAAGCCATGCCAAACTAAACGCACGAATCTCCTGCTGAGCATCTCACTAAGAAATTGCGGGCCAAATATTTCATGCAGCGGAAATGGCGACGTGATAGGAGCCGACAGTGCAAGGCTCCAATTAGTCTACAGGTGACACGGGAAGCCCAATTCACTAGCTGTAGAATTCCAACTACATTACATCGGGCCATATGGCCAGGCACGAGCGATGATACCAGATCGCCATACTGCTCCTCATCGCTCACGGTGTCTGCACCCATGTGTTCAGTATCGCTTCCGCACCGGGAGTCAGATGCTCGACACGGGAGCCTTACGATACGGCGTGTCCCTCGGGAAAGGCCCGCGGGTCACGCACGTGCTCTTGGGGTCAGTGACCCGCGTGTGTCCTCAACGCTGCCCTCGCTGGCACCACGCGCCGAGGTCACAATCCTCTGGGACTACCAGAGGCAGAACAAGAGATTGGAGCTGTTGATAGCGCAAACAGAGCACAGCGTGTTGTTTATAAAGGAGGGACGTCTTCATACGTAGAAGTAACCTGGGACATATCCCAAGGGAGTGCTATACGACCATTACGAGTATTGGCACTATATATGGAAATGACCTGGTGGATATCTGCGGAAATTCCGTGACGATGATCACTTGCGGTGCTTTTCATATACAGAGACGCCGCAAGGGAAGATAACTCCAGCTAAATGCAGGAAGACTGGAGTTTTTAACACATTCTCAAATAAATGTAACTTACTGAAAATAAATAGGCGGAAAGACCTCTTGTTGTATGATTACGTGAGTGACGAAAACTGGAAACCGTTACATCCATGAACCATGTGGCAGTATGTGTACGGAACAGTTTAAAGTGGAACGACCACATGAAGCTATTCGTAATAAAGGGTGATGCAGACTGAAGAGGAATTGTAAGAATCTTCAGGAAGCATAGTCCACGCACGAAGGAGCTTTCTTACAAAATCCACATTCGGCTGATACTTCAATATCATTCATTAATCTAGAACCTGTACCAGAAGGAATTGATAGGAAAAACAGAGAGGATCAAAGAAGAACAGTCAGTGGCAGATGCTGCAAGAGACGAGTTCTGGAAGGTGGTGTGGTATAGCATCAGAAATTCTAATGCAATCGTTCGCCGAAGAGAAAATGAATATATCACTTCTTCTTACGTTTATCTCGCGGGAAAACCATAATGACAAAATCAGAGGGATTCGAGATCTCGAAAAGCTGTACCATCAGTCATTTCTCCCACGATATGCAGTAGAAAAGAGGGACAGTGGCAGTGGTATACAACGTAAACTCCGCCAAACACCGTAAGGTGACTAGCGGAGCGTAGATGTGGATAATGATGTAAATGAATATTTTTTTAACAAGGCATCTCATACACTACTATCTAATCGAATACAGATGAGCACCCCTCTGTGACTATGGCCTGGTTAAAATTTCACGCCTTGAGATCGTCCCCAGTAGGGGGGTGACAGTATTTCGCTCCAGCTGTCCATCGTTGCCAGCGTGCCGCAACTGAAATTAAATTAAATTGGAGTAGAGGCCTACTTAATTATTTGGAATCTGAGAGCGAGTGGGCTGAAGTGCTTCGTCAGCAGTACACCAGTCTGGTATGGGCGGACCCTTGTTGTGTCCAAAAGGTTTACTCCGTCAGTTCTCAAGCAGGAAGCTTCCCCGAACGCGAAACTTTCATCCGATTCATGAGGAAACACAACGCTGGAACTACTTTTAATTAATTAAGAACATATCGATATCCTTATATAGACTGGAGAGATCTGTAACATATCGGAAATTCAAATGTCTTACGTGATTCTCGTACGTGATAAATTCTGAAAAATTTTAAAAAGTGCTGATTTCCTAATTGTATGCACAGGAAACGCAACACGATACGGAACTTCGAAAATATCCGTTGCCGAGGGAGGTATTTCGCTAATCTAAGGATAAAACTTACTTCACTTAGTTGCAATTCACAGTTACAAAGATGTGACAGTTTAACAGCAAGGAAAATTTCAGCTACACTAAACTATTAAATCCGTTCTCAGCTGAAATGAAGAATACATTTTTCACACGGTTAAAGACATTACGGAGACTTATACTCCACGCATATTTCAGAATTTGCAGGTTTGGGGTCCAAACAAAACAACAAAGGAAGGCAGATAACAAATTATGTTTAGAACACTATCGGTTCCACTTGAGTCGGCCGATGTGGTCGAGTGGTTCTAGGCTCTTCAGTCCGGAACCGCGCTGCTGCTACGGTCGCAGGTTCGAATCCTGCCTCGTATGGATGTGTGTGATGGCTTTAGGTTAGTTAGGTTTAAGTAGTTCGATTTGTAGGGGGCTGATGACCTCGGATGTTAAGTTCCATAGTGCTTACAGCCATTTGATTTGATTCCACTTGTACACTGTATGCTTGAATACGTGGAAAGGGAATGGATAATGTTATTACCACTTTCCAGGATCCTCAGTAGTACCGAAAGGTACTTTTTAGTCTATGACATGACTTTAGGTCTAATTAGTCGCTACCAAAATTGCAGCCTCTATGCTGCTCTCACTTCAGTTACAGACCGCACGAAGTAACTTGTCACCTAACTCTGCGGACGGCGTGATAGAGGAAAAAACAATGACAGTGATGGCGGGAGCCATTGTAAACGGACAATTGGAGGTGCAACGGACAGCGAAGCGCACGTACAAACATATGTCTAGCGTAACTTTGATGTTACACCTATCTACTTCGCAAAAGGTCGCATTATATGGTTCCATCAGTACAAACACGAACGGAGAAATATAGACGTTCAAAGCCAGTACTTTCAGTCACAAAAGGAAAATATGGGCCAAAGCAAAACACGCCAGATCACTCCTTGCCAGAAGGAACTTTCATAATACAAAAACATGGTAGTTGATAATGTCGATGACTGCGGTACTCGTAATTTAAAGGACAGAAAGAAATTGTGTATTAGACTCTTGGCGAAATTTTCGTTATTATTACCTAAGTAAATACACTCCTGGAAATTGAAATAAGAACACCGTGAATTCATTGTCCCAGGAAGGGGAAACTTTATTGACACATTCCTGGGGTCAGATACATCACATGATCACACTGACAGAACCACAGGCACATAGACACAGGCAACAGAGCATGCACAATGTCGGCACTAGTACAGTGTATATCCACCTTTCGCAGCAATGCAGGCTGCTATTCTCCCATGGAGGCGATCGTAGAGATGCTGGATGTAGTCCTGTGGAACGGCTTGCCATGCCATTTCCACCTGGCGCCTCAGTTGGACCAGCGTTCGTGCTGGACGTGCAGACCGCGTGAGACGACGCTTCATCCAGTCCCAAACATGCTCAATGGGGGACAGATCCGGAGATCTTGCTGGCCAGGGTAGTTGACTTACACCTTCTAGAGCACGTTGGG